>NC_057799.1:377151498-377152699 GCF_018294505.1 Triticum aestivum | reverse complement strand
TATTACATGGAGCTTATATTCACAGGTGCTTATTTTCTTAGGATAACTCGTAATAACTGTCCCTAAGAAACTTGGCTAATAGAACTGGCATACAAATAACATGTCACGATGATTGCAATGGAGGAGTGACGTACCATAGCACACTGTATAGGCTCACCGCTGCCTCTCCTTTTTTTGCGATGTTCCATGAAATTGCCACATACATCTTGTACTTTTTCATTGTGTAACCCTATCTGCAAGTTGACACGGCTAATTTCAGACATCTCTACATGATACTACATTGCATATCCCTTGCGCATATTTAAACCACCAATTAACGATTGTGTGCGTACCATAAACTAGCCATGACTCTGTATGCTGGACTAGCAGGCACTCTAAGGGAGCCTAATGTAGTGCACTAGAATTCCTACATGCCACCTACGATTTTGTGTAATGTACTGCCCCTGTTCCTAAATATATGTCTTTGGAGAGATTCCAGTATGCACCACATACATATGTATGTACATGCATTTTCGAGTGTAGATTCACTCATTTTGCTCTATATGTAGCCTATAGTGGAATCTCTAGAAAGACTTATATTTAGGAACAGAGGTACGAGGTAGTATCATGTATGACATCTACATATCTAATTTAGCAGCCAGTAGTAGAAATCATTATCTGCACAAAGGGATTACTGGTCGAAAATCCTAGCAAAGCACGCTGGCAAGCACAGAACAATACAAGAGAGAGAGACGCGCTTACAAGATCATAGAAATGCCTCAGTCCAAGATCTTGGTTGGCCAAGCTGTTAGATCCAGAAGAAACATCGTCCTTGTAGTTTTTGCCAGCTGCATAACAGGTAACAGCGGCCGGTTAGTATATTTGAAGTACATCGGGCAGGTGATGCTGGACGGGTTTAAAGGTGACAAGTACCTAGGCCGTGGCGGGTGCTTGGCATCTCTCTAGACGGTGGGAATCAGGTTAGAAACGTCGAGGGTGATGACGCTGCGCTGGCTGTCGGGGTCCGGTAAGGAGATCTAGAACCATCGAGTAGGGTGTTTGTGGAGCGGCTCCGGTAGGGTGGACTACGGTGTGGGCGAAGCGGATCTGTGGCCGTGGACGAGGGCATAGGTGAAGCTGCTCCGGTGGTTGGGTTAAGGATGGTGTCGACGACGCGGATCTGTGGCCGTGGACGAGGCGTCAGAAGCTGCTCCGGTGGTTG
>NC_057799.1:377138087-377150867 GCF_018294505.1 Triticum aestivum | reverse complement strand
GGGTTAAGGATGGTGTCGACGATGCGGATCTGCGGCCGTGGACGGGGCGTCAGAAGCTGCTCCGGTGGTTGGGTTAAGGGTGGTGTCGATGATGCGGATCTGCGGCCGTGGATGGGGCGTCAGAAGCTGCTCCGGTAGGTTGGATGAGGGTGCGAGGAAGCGGATATGAGGCCGTGGACTTGTGAGTTGGCAAAGCGGCCCCGGTAGGGTTGAGAATGGTATAGGCGAAGCTACTCCGGTAGGGTTGACGATGGTGTCGGCGAAGCGGCTCCGGTAGGGTTGAGGAAGGTGTCGGCGAAGCGGCTCCGGTAGGGTTGAGGAAGGTGTCGGCGAAGAGGATCAGAGGCCGTTGACGGGGGCGTCGGTGGGGCGGCTCCGGGGGGTGTGAACGAAGCATATCCGGTGGGGAGTACGAATGAGCCGCTGCAGATGCGCGCGGTTGACGAGAGTACGGGCGAAGCAGATCCGGCGCTGTGGACAAGGCCGGCACTGAATGGGCTGTGGTACAGTGGTGGATGAGCAGTCTACTTGTTTCTAGGGGAGGTGGGAGGGGTAGATGCGGCCGCAGAAGCAGATCCGGCGAGGTGGACGCCGCTGGCAGTGAATGGGCTATGGTACGCCGGTGGATGAGCAGTCTAGGGTTTCGAGAGGGGAGAGGAGAAAGGGCGATGAAGTACGGACGGTGTGATGTAAGATGCTCTGGTGCTGTGGAGTTAGTCATTTTTGCGGGAGGGGGAGAGGAAATGGGGGTGCCGTGTGGTGGGGGAACCGGAAGTTACCAAAGCAGCCCCGACCTATCATGTAGATGAGGGCGGTATTGTAACTGTTGGTCTCCGTGCACCAAGGACAAAAGGGGGATTTCGCATGCTAAAGACTAAGGTGGCGGAAATTTTAGAAGGAGGCGGGAGATTTTGACGCCCGCGGGATCGTTCGTATCCAGTTTCAACTAATTTTGGACCGTGCTAGTGGGAAGGTCATGCTAGACTGTGTACACGGGGAACGCGTCAGCAGTTAATAACTGGTGTGAAGTCCACCCCAGAAAAAAAGACAATAACTCGGGATGATGCGCCGATAACTTGGACGTTCACACGGGCGCGGCCAATCGTACGGGTGTAGTGGCGCGTTCACAAAAAAGGGATCAAACGCTGAGCCTATGTATTTCTCGTGTAAATAGATAATTTAGTGCCATTGGTTATTTACTTTAAACATAATGCATTGACGTGTTAGTGTAGAGGCGCACAAAAAGAAATGGATATTGTACTCAGCTACTTAAAAGTGTTACCTCATATGATTACATAGCTTCCATTTCATAAATTGCGTACCCGTTGAATTCATATATGAATATTACATATATTACTTCAAAATAGAAACTTAAATCATCCAAGACTAATGAATTTTAATGCAAGAGTAACAATGGTGCATATACATGATAGCTACATTGGTTGTTTGAAGAAACATCACTGTAACTTTGGCATGCACAACTGAAAAAGTTTATTTAAATAGAAAAAATGTGATATGTGAGTGTCCAATCTTTATAGCGTTGAATCGATATTGTACCTTTGGCCACGATACGAAGTAGATATTGACTTATGTTCAAGCGATGCACGTCCACGATCGCTAGATAGTGATACGTGAATGAATTGTGCAATCTCTCTCACACGCATACATATCTCATTTCCCTGTGGGCATCGGAATCACACACGCGCACTTCGTGTATTTCTCTCCCTCCGTCAGGGTTAAATTCGTCTTTCTACCCCGTCCTACAAGTCTCTCACACAGAAACACACACACTCTCTATGTCTAACACGCCCACCCCTTTAATTCCGCCCACCCACAGCCACTAATGTCTCAAAGTATAATAATGTCTCTCACACATATGCTATCTACCTATCCCTTAATATAGCTAGATATGTGTCACACAAACTCCTTCTCCCTACTAGCAAGATGCCCATGCGTTGCACGGAACATCAAGATGCATTTGTATGAGAAGTTTATCTTGTGGGAGAAAAGGATGAACGAGGGAATGCCTTATTTTCAAATGCGGAGAGGGGTGTGGGTATCTTTTTGCAAAATTGCCATAGTTTCCTTCCTGTCCGTCGGATATAAATCGGATGGCCTATATTGCAGGATGGCAGGAACACCATCATCACCAACTCTGTTTTTTATAAGAGTAGAGATATGTGAGTGTCACTGCCCCCCCCCCACACACACCCCCACACTTCCCAACACCGAAGGAGTAGGGTGACACCTCGATCTTGATACTAATCTATCGGCTGGCTTCTCTCTCAAACATACACACACACACTACCCGACACCGAAGGAGTAGGGTGGCACATCGATCTTGATAATAATCTATCTACTCCTCTTTCAAACACACACACACACACACTCGCTAGTTGTGCCTCTGTGCCTACCACGCACACTCTCGATACGTCTTTCTCTCCCTCCCCTCCCCCAACAATGACAGCAGAAGGGTGACAACTCGATCTGATCATAATCTGTCAATTGGTTTCTCTCTCAAACATTGTGTCTCGGTGCCTCGCTCGGTAGCCCCCTCGATATGTAGACTTCTCGCGCGCGCACAACTGTAGTGACGATGACGCTGAACCTAGTGTGCCTTGTTTTTACGGACCTCATGTGATAGTTTTCACCCTGTTTTCTGTTAATTAACAAGGCAACCTTTTCTTTGTTACTACTAGTGAATCTGAAATCATTCGGGGCAGACATAAAATATATCACTTCAACCCAGTTATCGCAGCAACTATTTTAAAAGAAATTAGCTAGCTGCCAGTGCGTTGCACGAAACATCAAGATGCATTTTTATGAGTGGTTTATCTTGTGAGAGAAAAGGTTGAACGAGGGAAGGCCTTATTTGCGAACATGGAGAGACGTGTGGGTATATTTTTGCAAAATTGCCATAGTTTCTTTCCTATCCGTTAGATATAAATCCGACGGCCTATATTGCAGGATGGCACGCACACCATCATCACCAACTCTGTTTTCTACTCCCTCCGTCCGAAAATACTTGTCATCAAAATGGATAAAAAGAGATGTATCTAAAACTAAAATACATCTAGATACATTTCCTTTTATCCATTTTGATGACAAGTATTTCCGGACGGAGGGAGTATTTGTCTTTTTAGAGATTTCAACAAGTGACTATGACCGGACCTTACCAACATACCCAAAAAGTAGTCCATAATTTTGATGTTACCCTCTTTTCTTGGCGGTGCAGTGCCATCTGGATACCTCATAAATAAATCAAGGACAAATCTGACCCCTTCCTGAAAAGACATACGGAGCAAAATGAGTGAATCTACACTCTAAAATATGTCTACATACACATATGTATGTGGTAGTCCATTTGAAATCTGAAAAAGACAAATATTTAGGAACGAATGGAGTATATATAAGAGTAGACATGGAGATATATCTCCAGCATGGTCTACAACAAAAATGTGCTGGGCTGGTTAGCGCCGGATGCTCGCAACGCGATGACATGAGTTCGAATTCTGTCTTTTAACTTTATATTTCTATATTATATATTACTCTACTTATTTAATATATACTTCTTTCGCTACTATAATGACAGTGGAACCCACAGAGTACTTAGAATACAAGATTAAGGATGGACTTGTTTTTTTTAACTTTCTATACGAAGCTGTAGCCACCCTGGAAGTCACGTGTACACTGTACATGCAATTAACTTTTTATAGAGGGACAATCATACAGGCAATTAACTCAAATGGATTGGATGTCACTCTATTATTTCTAGCATAAAGAGCATCTCCAACGGCAGCTGGCAAATATCCTCCCGCTTCCTTAAGCGGAGGACGACATCAAACGCCAGCGGCATACATTTTTACAACTCTAACCAACCAGATGAAATTCGTGCAAACACGGACTGATTTCATATAAGCATGAAGGATTTCGTATAAAAAGCCGGATCTTCATATAAACATGATGGATTTCATTACATTTACATGAACTAAGAGGTGCCAATCAGGCTCTCTTGTATAATTAATACTCCCTCCGTCCGGAAATACTTGTCCTAGAAATGGATGTATCTAGACTTATTTTAGTTCTAAATGGCCGCCCGCGGATCCCTTTGTCTTCCTCATGTCCGTCAGACACTTGCGGGGTCGACGAAGGTCCTCGGAAGAGACGAAGCAGCAAAGAAACCACCTGAATCCGCGGTCGTCGCCTCGGCGGTGGCCTTCATGGGTCCCAAGTGGCGGCGGCCTCCCGTGTTCTACTTCTCCTCGATGATGGCGGCGGACACGGAGAAGCTGGCCACCGACTCGTCGCTCTCCACGCACCTGACTTCTGTCTCTGCCTGCATGGCGCTGCTGCAGGCACGGGAGGCGCGCCCACAGACACGGGAGGCGCGGCCACCGCAGACACTGGTGGCGCGGTACGACGTGGCAGCGACGGCGCCCGTACCGGCGTGCTAGCCGCCGTGCCGGCGTGGAGCAACTCGCCACTCCTCATCGAGCTGAACTGGAGCGGCGAGTTGCTGAATCACGCGCCTGCTTGGGGCGGCAATTGGCTCCGTCGGGCCAAGCGAGGTTGGTGAAGCATCGAGCGGCCTCGCCCGTATCCGGAGGGCTCGGCGGGCCACCCAGCCGGGTAATATGCCAGAGAACGGCTCATCAGAAGCCATCGGAAGAGTGGAGAAAATGGTGAAGGAGGAGATGGGGGAGCGGCGGAGGGGTGCGATTCTTGCCCGCTGTCTGTCTGGCCTCGTGTAAATAGAGGGCGGACGGTAGGAGCTTGGCCGGCGTCCGGCCTCGTTTAAACTGAGGGCAGATGGGAGGAGCTCGGCCGGTGTTGCGTTTAATTCCGGCCCGCTGATGAACGGACGTGTGGCAGGAGTAGGATTCTCAATTTGCATGCGGGTTTAACGGAGGGGTTTAATGGAGGCGTCGGGCGTGCAGCGGGCGGCGCAGTACTATTCGATTTGACAGCAGTAATGAGCCGCCAAAGCACAAAGGCCCTCACCTCTCGTGAAACCGACCGAGCTAGACTGCCCCGCCCTCTAGCCTTTTAAAAAATGTATATACTCCACTTTTGTACAGTAGTAGTATCGATGGATTGCGCCATGGAGCAAAACTTGAAATTAAAAAAAGGTGGTACATATAGAGAGCGCGCTCGTCGCAAAATTATGCATATAGTACTGTTAAAAAGGCTTGTCACAATAATGGTGTCCCGCACAAGTGCACAACCCACCCCTCAAATAAAACTAAGCACCCTGGAATTCTTTGACAAAACTAAGCACCCTGAAATTCTTTGACAACTAAACTGCTGGCTATATGATGTTGGCCATATATATTGTACGTATATAATGTGAAGAAACGAGTGGTAGTACTATACCAACTAAAAGATGAAATGTAAGAAATACTAGTATGTACGTACTGAAGAGTTAAAGTAACAAGAAGAAACATAACATAGTTATGCTGGGGGCTCAGCACAACACACCCCTCAAATTAAATTAAGCACACCTGAAATTAAACTTTGCAACTATTCCGGTAGACACTGCATTAGAACCACCATGAGCAACGACACTGCCACCTTACTCGGAGTCCTCATCCACGTCCTCGACTTCGTCCTTGTCCCTCTTCCTCTTGGCCGATACTTCTTTGCTTGAACCGCACACTTGGCTGTTGCTCTTCATCCAACCCTTGTAGATATTGAAGCAAAGGTAGCCATCCATTGCAGCGTAGTGGATGTGGTCTATATCTAGTACATTCCGCTGCCATGCATGACGATGAAACGTGTATGGAGGTTTCTCCAGTTTACCGTACGAAGGATGAACCATGGCTCCTGCCAGGGTCAGCATTGAAGGCTGATGAGAGGACACCAGCCGATTCTTCTGGAGGTGGAAGGTGTTGCCTACAACGAGGCCTATCCGACGCAGGACCTCTTTGTCGTTACCAGAGTCTACAGTAACGAATTTGACTAGGTTGCTCTTGAGGAAGTCCTTAAAATCCTGGCACTCAACATCGGCATGGCATATGTGGTAGGCCAAGCATAAGTCATGCACGCAAACCTGGATCACGGCGGGCTTCTTCCTCTCTTCGTCCTTTAGATCCTTCTCTCGTCCCAGGACTGTGGTGTACTCAACATCTAGCCCAGCGACCCACTCATCATCTGAGTCTTCGAACATGCGTCTGAAGCGAGAAAGGCATCCTTTCACCGTCGCGGAAGAACGGGCGTAGATGACGTCGAACTCATCGCCGGTGATGGTTCTAACCTTGTACTCACCGCCGATTGGGGAGATTTGGGACGCCATGGATTTGGGAGGAGGGTTAGGATTAGTGGAACTGTCGTAATGTGAATGGACGGGACGACTAGGAGCGAACCGCCGTAGTATTGAAGGACGTGCGGGGACGAGTAGGAGCGAACTGCCAGCGTGCGAACGGCAGGGTAGTGGCTTTCCATTCTCCCATGATACGGGCTTCCGAGAGCCCTTGGATCTGAGATCGAACGGTTGCATGGCGTGATTCTAGACCTATGGGTGAATATCCTATCCTGGAGGGTTATTCTGCAAATTTTCAACAACTTAGCATGCGACCGTTTGATCTCAGATCCAAGGGCTGCCAGCAGCCCGTATCGTGGTCGCGCCTACCACGACCATCGCGTCGCTCGTGCGGTCGCGCCCTTGGAGATTTAACACGGTGCGTTAGGCTATCTGATGTTGGCATGTCATACATAGTCATCACTTAGTCACTCATACTACAACAAGGTTTTGGCTATAAGGTTGGCTATAAGTGTATTTATTTTTTTTACTTCTCTCTATCTCTTTCTTCGTACTCCCTCTGTCCCATTACGCGCACGCATGTATCGCAGGGCTAACGCGTCGTAAAACGCCTGTTAGATTGCAGAACGTTTTTGACACTAGTGTAGTGCCAAAAACGTTCTTATATTATGGGACACAGGGAGTACTAGTATTTATTGCATTTGCCAAGGAGTGACCTCTTCCAATGAAATGGTGTTGCTAAGTTTGCTTCATTTAATTAGCTATAGACTCAAAATTGTCTTTTCACCTAGGTACACGTGCTTAGCACCGTTTCTTCCTTGGGTCACCAAACTAGTCTCTCTCTTCTTGATTAACTTGCCAGATCAGACTTTATGCCTATGTGGCAAGCTTAAGCACCTGTAGGAGCAAGTAAGTACAATAGTACGCTTTACATGGCATTTTTGCATATGTGGAGGAAAGAGAGGCAAGGAAAAAGTGGAGCAGTGGGCTCTCATGCAAGAACCAGCCTCTACTACATGGTGGAGCATTGGGAGAGGCACCTGTATGGAGGTGGTCAGGAATCGGGAGACTCACGCCGGTCGTAGCGCCGCAGTTAAAATGATAATGGCAAGTCAAATCATGGGGCCCCACCTATCCAGCAGTAACTCGTTGTCAAATCACACAGCCCTACATTTGCAGCAGCCTACTCCCTCTTCTCGTGTCTCTGTCGAACCGACTAGGCGGAACTGCCCCGCCTACCGCGCAGGAAAAGCCCGCGCAGTATACTCCCTCTGTCTAGGTGACCAAGGTGGAGAGGAAAATGAGAGAACTTAATGTTTAGTATTTGCTAAGGCTGGTTGTAATGGTACTAGCCTTAGCAATTTTGATGAGGTGTCATAGAATTAAATGAAGAAAGAGAGAGAGTTGAGTACTATGTGTCATACATGGCAATAAATAAAGTACTACATGATACTAATATATGATACATGGCGCAGGAGTACTAAGTATTATTAATACAGTTTTGCTAGAACTCATCTAGATGAGATATAATTTGGTCTCATTCATCTTTTATAGCCATTGGATGTGATGCTATATAAGATGCGTGTGTGCTGACGTGGGTTGTATTTGTTCTTGTGCAACGAACTGACCACTGCATGTCATGTTTGATAGTCTCAAGTCATTAAAAGCATACAAGCCCCACATCCCTTCTTGGTTGATTCCTCTATTTATGTCAAAAAATAAGAAACAACGTGAGCGTTAATGCACCATGCCTATGTGTTTACTATTTGGTTTTCGTAAGATGACTTAATACTCACCTAGACGGAGGGAGTATTCGATTTGACAGCGGGCGGCGCAGTTCTCGATACGGCTTTAATGCAGACGAGGGAGGGAGTAGCGGTTCCCGATATGTTGAACGGCCAATGCATCCTCCTTCAATTAACGCATGAGGGAAGTAATGGGAGGAGGCCCGGAAAAAGAGGCTGCACGATGTGAATGCAACGCAGTTTGCCCTCATTGCCCTCATATAAAGGCGCCCCTCCATTCCAATGCATCTACCACATCGTACGCACCTAAGCGTCTGCCTAAGAACCTACACTAAGCACAAAAGAGCTCACTCCAGACCCATGGCGGCGATGCGCGTGAGCGGCCAGCGGCTGCGCCAGATGGTCCACGACGCTGGCCTGTGGCATGGCGCCGAGGATCGTCTCCAGACGGTGTTGGACACCGGCTGGTGGATGGCCGCCGTCGATGCCAACTACGACTCTTAGTTGGACCAGATGATCGTTGCCACCAGCAACAAGTTCACCGTCCTCAAGAAGCTCGCGGACGACATCGCCGTACTCCTCCAGCCCGCGCGCCCGGGCTCCTCATTGCCTGCCACCCTAATCGGCCTCCATGGCTGGAACCTCTTTCAAGCACTGGTGGCCCTGCGACTGCCCGCCGACGCCACGAAGAATGTCCACCTGGAGGTCGCGCTCGCCGCGAGGCGCCTCGCCCTGCAATAATTCGTCGACCTACACATCCACGTGTACGAGGAAATCGTGTACATAGGTATCTACAAGGCCAGTGAGGATGCTACGACGTTGGCCTTCCTCAACCGGCTGGAAGCCTTGGATGCCTTTGTTGAGAAGCACCTCGACCTCGCCACAAAAGCCGCCGCTCCTTAGCCGCCGGTCGGTGGCCCGGTGCACTAAGTTGAGGAGGAGGAGGTCGTACGTTCGTGGATCCATCTTTCTTCTTGCCTTCTGTAACCACCACTGCGATCGCATCATCGTGGCCTTAATTCTTATTGTGTTGTTGCATTCTCGTTCCAGTCAATACCGACATGTGCGATCCCTTTGCTTAATTATATGCATCACTGTAACTAGTACTCCATCTGTCAATTTATAAGTTGTGCTTACCTTTTCCATCAACTTCGTCCAACGCGCAGGCATCTTGCTAGAAACACTAGAATATGTCTATATAATCCGTATGTGATAGTCCATTTGAAATCTCAAAAAATACAAATATTTAGGTACGGAGGGAGTAATATATTAGGAGTATATCAAAACAATAGTGATTTCTTTCAAGTTTGTGAACAAATACTACTATTCTACTACTTTGGATCCGTCGCAACGCACGGGCACATTGCTGGTAAAAGGAAAAGGCCTGCCGCGTTCGCGTCGCACCCCCACACGCCCAGGAATCGGGAGTACAACACGGCCCGTCCGGCACGACACATAGCTTAGGGAAGGCGTGTTGCCTAGCATTTTCACTTTCATGTGGGACCGCCATTGAGCAAACCGACACCCTGCCCGCCGCCGGGTTGGAAAACAGAAACGAGGGGAAGATCTAGCTGTAGCACGGAAGCCAAGAAATTTGGTGTCAGACAGGGCTCGTTGATAGAGTAGGAGCATTCCGTACTAGTACTACTCATACTAGTACCAAGTTTGTACTCCTAATACTATATTACCAGTACTACCACTATACAACTAGTAGGTACGTGCACGGCAGAACATCGTAGGAACAAAAAATGGGAAGATCTTGTTTTGGGTGATTTATCTTTTTTTCAATCAACGTAGTATGAATAATATGATGTGGGGGGCACCCATGAAGCTTATGTGGCTTGGTTGCATGGCTACGGAAGGTTAGAGAAAAATAAATAGATAATGTGTTTAGAGTGCACTCCACTAAATAGATATACTTTGGATCCATTGCAACGGACTGGCACATCTATATCTATACCCCCTATATAGTGTGTGAAAAACTTTGAAAGTTGGTCGTTGGATGAAGCCAATCCGACGGTACAAAGATGGCAAATCCGAGCACTACTGGCCGTTGGATATCATCCACCAGATTCTGCCACATGTATAATCTAGAAGACTCCATGGTTGAACTTAATTCATGACTAGCTTTGCCACAACTAAGCTTAGGCAAAGTTATTAGTTCTTCAAAATGAGAGCCACAAGCTGGCAAGCCTAAGGGGATCTTGCCACATTTTTTGTGTGTATGTCATGTGGGGCCTTAGTGTGGCTTGCCTAAGGTGTGGCTTGAACCAAACACTCACCTAAGTTAATCAAACTTGCCTAACCTTACATTCCACCAGATTTTGCCATATGTTAGAATCCAGAAAGCTCCACATGTAGAAGCATAATGCACAAACCACCAGAATCTCATGCGTGCAATGCACGTGTACCTTACTAGTAGTAGTTGGTAGTAGTAAGAAACAAATTCCAGTTTTGGCACGAGCTCGTACTGCGGGAGCACCACAAGGCCTGCCGCAGGAGTTACATTTCCCTCTCGGGGCCCACGGGACCGAACATCAGTGGCTTAGTGCCCGGCCTATGAGTCAATGACATGCGGACCTTAAATGCGGCTGGCCCACATGTCATTCTCATGGTGGTGGCGTGGTTCGCGACTCACTCGTTCAAGATGAACCAGCCGGTGGTGACGTGGCCGTGGGAGGGTGCCACAGCTGGGCGTCGGGGCGTTACGAGGCTTAGATGGCCACACCGGCGGGTACTACCTGTAGTACATAAGTACTCCAGCCGAGGATTGATGCCCGGGACAAAATGTGTCACAGCCGCTGGATGAAAATTCGATGGTGCGGGAGTACGGATCGGAGCACAGTAGCGGAGCAGGCAAACCGCGTCCAATTGGGTGTGTCTGTGGTAGAAAGTTGATGGTCGCCGCAGTTCAGCTGGCCCGCATGTCATGCACACAAAGGCAGAGGAGCGGTGGGGCCGAGAGGGATGAGGGGCACGTCGGGGGGATGAGGATCCCCTGACGCGAACAATCCTACCATTCTGTCACTGACATGTGGGACCCATAAGCGTGGGTCCCACCTGTCAGCGAAGGAAAGGCAGGGCAAGGCAGTGATAGCCACGTCAGAGGATCCATGTCCACGTCGGGGGACGTCGTGCCATGGGTTGGAGCGGCGTCGTGGGAATCACATGTGGGTGTGGCAGTGGTAGAAACAAGAAACGTGATGGTCGCCGTGGTTCAACTTCCATGGACAAGCTGTCATGTCTGCTGACACATGTATATCAAAACTAGAGTGTTTATATTTCAAGCACGTGAACAAGTATTATTCTACTACTTTGGATCCATTGCAACGCACGGGCCAACACATTGGCAGTAGTAGTGTCCATCTCTATCTCTAGAGGCCTTCCCTCGTTCATCCTTTTCTCTCACAAGATAAACTACTCATACAAATGCATCTTGATGTTCCGTGGAACGAACGAGGATGTTTCCTTGGGGGTCTCTCCAGCGCGGCGTGGCCGTAGTTGCAAGTTGATGCCCCTTGAGATGCCGACGTTGAGGGTCACTCGGATTTCCTCCGATGAGCAGGTAAGATGAGTTTGATCACGTAGTAAATGCATTCTAAAGACTACTTCCGTGTCCATTTCCTAATTCTCCCCCTGCCCACTGTTTCACAGGTTAGGCTCGGTGCGAGTGGAGATTGGCTTGCATATGTACGGGAGGGTACCAACATCAATTTGCACAACATTTACAACGGTGACACCGTTCTCGTAGAACCTTTGTCCAACATTGGGATCTGCCATGCAATGGGCCACCGCATGAATTGGTACGATGGAACCACGGTGAGATTGAATAAGATAGCACGAACCTTGCACATGGTGGTTAAAGGCGGACCATGCTGTCTGCGGCCGATTCGTTGCCGTACGAGTAGGAAGGTGCTGTGCTCCTTTCTAACCGCATCTTCGCAGTGACAAACCAGGGGACTTATTTTTTATGGGACACATCCTACCATATACTCCCTCTCTCCCAGTTTATTTGTTTTGAATCTTTTCATTTTATAAGTTTCAAATTCAAATTTAGAGCTCCCCATCACATGTTGAGATTACAATGTCCATTAAATCGTTGCGTGCATGTATAGTAAAGAAACAAATCTCGAGTTTGGCACGAGTTCGTGCTGCGGGAGCACCACAAGCCCTGGCGCAGGAGTTACATTTCCCTCTCAGGGCCGTCAGGACTGAGCTTCAGCGCCTTACTACACCTACCTTTGAGTCAATAACATGTGGACCCGATAGGTGACTGGTCCACATGTAATGCTCCCGTAGGCAGAGGGGCAGTGGGGCCAAGAGGGGTGAGCCGCATGTCGGGGGACGTGTGGTTTCATGGGTTCGAGCGGCGTCGTGGGAATCGCGGGTGGCTGTGGTAGAAACTTGATGCTCGCCGCATTTTAGGTGGCCCACATGTCATGCACACAAAGGAAGACGGGCGGTGCGGCCGAGAGGGGTGAGGCGCACGTTGGGGGGCGTGGTGTCGTGGGTTGGAGAGGCGTCATGGGAATCGTGAGATGAAACGTAATGGTCGCCATAGTTGAACTTCCATGGACAAGCTGTCATGTCTACGGACACATGCACTGCATACCGATCACTGGAAGGAGTAGCAGAGAAAGCTATATATGCGGATAAATAGTTCCTTATAGTCAAGCGGACCCATGCTACTACTCTGTTCCAAAGACATGCACACCATCGAAATAGTCCATCTATATCAATATACACCGAGAGGGAATAATTTTTTTTACAAGAGAG
>NC_057799.1:377128764-377137689 GCF_018294505.1 Triticum aestivum | reverse complement strand
TTCTTCTTCTTCTTCTTCTTGTTCTCATTCTCTGTGGGATACGGCTTCGCAACAAGCTCTTTGGACCTTGCAGCTATCTCGAAACTCACACGGGCATCGAGGGCAGCATATTTTATCCGCTCATACGTCAAGGGATAATTCTCCCATCCATACGACCTTAATGCCACCGTCTCGTCACCCTTCTGAAGATTTGTACCGAGCACAAAATTTGCTACGTCGAATAGGGATGGTGTCTGTTTATCACAATCTTCTACAGGAATTTTGATTCTGGTTTGTAGGTCAGCGATGCTTTTCAAATCAAGGTTGTACGGCTCCAGCTTCTGTTTTTCCCCTTCGATGGCTGCCCCACAGAAGTATACGTCCTCCCGAGACAAGAAATCGTGAAGCTCACCTGGTATGGAGGGCGAGTGTATCATGTGGTACACCAAAACATCATCTTCGAGGCACAGCTGAAGGACGGCGGCGCGCTGGATCTTCCCAGGGGCACGCTCCGTGTACTCTGCGTCGAGACCGATGACCCACATCTCTACCTTTTCAAGGGAGTTGGATACATTGTTGATCCACTGCCGAACAACCCTTGGGTGGACGGTGACGGTGGCAACTATGCGCATCGAGCCTTCGACGAGGACATGTTGGACGCTAAAAACCTGCATCTCGATCTCTTTCGCCATTTGGAACCGCTGGAACGGAGGGCTATGGTTTGGAGAATTAGGATTAGATGGCTAGTCTAACTGAAGTAGTAGATGATTATTTAAAGAGGTTAAAACAATGTGAACGCAGTGGGGTTTGGATGCAAATGAAGACGAAGGGGAGGTGAAGATGCCGAGGAGAATCGGTTCCCGATGGAGAAGTAAATGGGAGAAGTGGCGTGCAGGCAGATGATTAGATGGCTAGGTAGACTAAATGAAAAGGCTATGCGGGTAGACTGATGAGTCGTACCTGTTCGTGTACGTGCCCATCCTTCCTGATAGGTGGGACCTATGCAAACAGATAAAAAAATGTGTTGTAGTTTTTTTTTAGCGCGTGAGTGGGAGACACAACATTCTCTGGTTAAGGAATACTCCCTCTGTTTAGGTGAGTATAAGTTACCTTATGAAAATCAGGTTTTCCCAAAACCTTTAGGCGTGGAGCATTAACTTCCTGCTCGATCCCCTCCCAGCCTCGTTAGCCAGCGTTCTCTTCCTCTGCTGCCGCGTTCTACCTTTCCATTTTTCCTCTTCTCAAGTGTGGAACGATCTGCATGCCGTCCTTGATGCACCAGAACTACCACTGCATGCATCACGGCAGGGCGTTGATTGGGCATGCACGAGAATTTGGTTCTGCTCGCAATATGGATGATACCTGAACAATGAAGTGAATAGGCATGCTAGCACGGGAGACCTATTTCCGCTATACAATACTGGAGTACTCATGTTCCTACTAGTAGTAGTAGTACAACTGTGGTACTCCCTCCTTCTAGGTGTGTAAGTCATCTTACGAAAACCAAATAATCCCAAAACACTTAGGCGCGGTGCATTAATTTCTATCTCGTTTCTTGTTTCTTGACATATCAACCAATAAGAGATGAGGGGTGTGCAAGCTTTTAATGACTTGAGACTACCAAACACAACATGCAGTGGTTAGTTCATTGCATGCAATGCTATTAATTAGCAAATAAACATTAAGGTCTCTTGTTTTCCCCTCCCCTTGGTCACGGCGCACAACCTAAGATGACTTACTCACCTAGACGGAGGGAGTACACTTGATGGTCAAAATACTATTCATCCAGTCCTCACAGTCAAGTGACAACACCCTGCGCCTGACACTAGTCCAGGCGGCGTGTTCGGGTTACCAAAGTCAGCCTCACCCTGTGCACTGTGCAGTCTGTCACCGCCGCTGTACAACACATTGGTGCCTCGCCTCGTCTCCCTCTTCGCTCCCATAGCACCACTCCATCTCCATCTCCTTCTCCGTCTCCGTCTCCATCTCACTGTGCCCCCGTGTACCTCGCCTCACTCGCCTCCCCCAGTACCACTATTCCCTCGCTAGCCGCTCCAGCATCGACATCCTTCTCCCCCGTAAATCAAGCCCCCTTCCAAACTCCACCATGGCCGAACGCGAACCACACAGCATCCATATGAGCCGCGATTGGAGCAATCTCCCCAGTGACATCCTCGACCTCTGTTGTTCGTGTATGGATATGTTGAGCGCCCTGCGGCTGGCTGCATGCTCGAGGGACATGCACACGGCCATCGTCGAAGTGAGGCCTAAGCTTTTCAAGACACCCTACTTGCTGCTATCTGGTCTTGCGAGATTGGCTCACCATGATACGGAGGCGTGCATGATGCCCCTCGACTTCAATCCGATCTCCACTAGCCGAAACTTCTTTGCAGGTATGTAGTGGGTCGCCGTACATCATTTCCCTCAACATCGATCCGATCACCATTGCCCGAAACTTCTTGGTAGGTATGTATTGGGTCGGCATGAACTCCCACTGGATGGCTGCCTTCAGAGAAGACGGTAAAAAGTTGGTGCTCGTGAACTTCCAGACCTCCCATGAGATTATCCTTCCTCCGTTGGATTATATAGAGTATTACCATCGCGGTCCAAGTCATCTAGATTACTATGTTAGTTGGACAGACCTGGTTTTGCAGAAGATTGTAATCTGCCAAGTGCCCACACGACATGCGAATTACGCAGACTTCAAGCTAATTTCCTTGTTCGACCGCGGACTCGCCTATATTTACGCCGGTGCCTTCTTTAGCTGGAGACAACTCGGCTCGCAGTGGATCATCGTCAAAGCTGATACACACTTCTGTGATGCTATTGAACACAATGGCATCATGTTCGCGATTGACAAAGCAGATGGCACCACGTATTGCTGGGACGGCGCGTGTAAGTTGTTTCTATCTCATGTTAATGATGACGCCATGACACTGTTTGAACTTTTTGTGATGATTGGCATATCCCTGTTTGAGCAGAATTTGAGTAGAACTATGGCAATGTATTAGAGACGCCGTAAATCAGCTATATTTGGAATGAGTTAATTCATGCGATTGTGACCATGTCATTACAGCCAATTTGTACCTTGAATAATCAAATGGTTAGGAATATATGGATATTATCCTTATTTTACAGTAATCTATATACTACTACTAAATATGAGTGTGTATCAATGGCCATGTTAGTTTCCTCATTTTCATGATGTAGAAACATGCACCACACTGTTGGTTTCATCTAACCATACATTAGGGAAGTAAATGTGCATATGGAGAACTCTATATTTGGAAGTAGTGAAATCCTACAATGCTTACCATGTGTACATACCTATATTCGCCCTTCAGCAATCAATGGCTAGAATAATATCCTCACAATTTTTTGCCCACAGAACACAAGTATATAACAATGCATGGTGTGTTAGTTACCTTGAAGAATTTGTTTGTGAGGACAGAACATGATTGCTCCCTCCGTTCCCAAATATTTGTCTTTCTGGAGATTTTAACAAGTGACTACATACGGAGCAAAATGAGTGAATCTACACTCTAAAATATGTCTACATACATCCGTATGTTGTGTCTATTTGAAATGCCTAGAAAGACAAATATTTGGGAACGGAGGGAGTACATAACATGCATGACATGGTAGTTTCCTGTGAAGAATCGATTGCGAGATAACATGAGTATAACCATGCATGGCACTTCTATATTTTCGAACCCAATATACATTTCCCTGTATTTTCCTCCCAGTTTTAACAGGGACATATCAATGATATTTCTTGCATTATCCTACTCATACTCTGAACAATGCTGATCTTACATTAACAATGCCTGTCCTTTTGGATATTCAGGTTGATAGGTAATTGGGCTGTTGCATTGAAAGGGTGGAGTACTGGTGTCTCCGGATCACTGGTCGCTGAAGCGGGGCTGCAAATTATGATGGTGTTGGATCATCTCTTCGAATTACTTTGTTGTCTTTGCTGCTGGTTCTGGATGGGTAGTTCTTTCTTTTGTTATGCATATTCCTTGTCATTTGGTCATCCTCGTCTATGTCACTCTTACTATGTAATAGTTGCTTCTGTTTAGAATGTCATTCTCGTCTGGATCACGAGAGTCTGAGCGCTGCAGATTGGTGCATTTTGGTGGTGTAGCAAGACTTCTTATAAACTATCATGTCTTGCTGTTTATGTCAGTAGTAGTCACTAGTCAGTGTTTGAATGTTGTATATATCGTTGTTTCGAACTGTTTATTGTCTCGAACTACTGGTGGGCTAAATGAGGGCATCACCATTCTCCAGTGTTCAGAGTATATCTCCTTTTTTTCAAGTTATATAATTTGAGCTCAGTGTCTTTTCGATGATGTACACTTGTTTGGGCCAGTGAGGTGTCGTTGAATATGGGCCGAGTAGTAACGCAATGCCAAACAGGTCAATTATGACTCTCAGGCCAGGCTCTCAAAAGATCCTGAAAAAAAAGGCCGGGCTCTCCAAAAAAGAAAGAATAAGGACACTTAGGCCGACATGTGGGCGCCACCGGTGTTTTCGTGCGCTTGCGCGCCGAGAGCATATTGGCGCGTGCTCGAAATTCATGCTACCTTTTCATCCCCAGTCTCCCGCCCCTCCCCCACCTCTGGAATCTCGATTCCTACTCTAGTTCCCCCAAATCGCCCTCCTGTACTCCCTGTACTCAAGCGCACTATCATGTCGCCGGTCAACATGGATCTCTGAGCCGGAGATCCTGAGGTCCGTCCTGCCTTCGGTCGCTGCGTGCTGTCGCTCAATAGTGGCATGGCGGCGCTTGACGACCAGTTTGCCGGCAAAGTGCTGATGGTAACCATCAACGGCGACCGGTCCCGTCTCGCCGGACGACCTTGTCAAAGCTCTTGGCATTGTGCACAGCATCCAAATAAGTGACTTGCTCGTCGAAGTCTGTCCGCCACCGGCTGATTTCTTCGTCAGGTTCCGGACAACTTTCGACTGCCGTCGTGTGTTCGAATCTTCCCGGCGTTTGTTCTGCGATGGCGCGCTGGTGAGCTTTGATCGGCGGCACCCAGGATGGGGCTCGGTGCCCTCTGAGCTTGAGTTTTTAACAAAGCTTACCTTCCATGGCATGTCTCGACGTGCTTGGAACAGCGAGTCCATGAACGAGCTTATCAACGACCTTGGAGGTGAGCTCGTAAGTATGTTTGTTCCTCCGGACAGCTGGGCTCTGACGGTTATGGCATGGAGGAAGAAGCCGTCCACCATACCGAAGGTGATTGGTGTTGAGATACTGGTGGAGGAACCGGGGTTGTACTATTCATCGCCACCAAGGCCGCCGCGGACCACGTTAGGGATGTACCTGTATCGAGTGTTCGTGCATGTCGAAGAAGTGGTCAATCCATCAATCGAAGTCCTGCCGCCGCCGCTGGTGCCAGGGTCCGTCGACGACGTCCATTACAGGAGTCAACGTCAGACTTTCCCCGTGTTGCTCGGAACGATGGATGGCACAGGGCCTACTCCATCGCGCGGCGGAGGCCACTGCTTCTTTGGGAGAAGAGGCAGGGCTGGCTGCCTGGATGTGCTCTAATTTGAGGTAACAACTGAATCTTGTCAAATACTAGTTAAATCCGAGCTATGGGTGTGAAGCACTGATATGCCAGTACATTTGATTGTGACCTGTTCTAATTTTGTACCTGAACGTTTTTAGAAAGGGCTGTACGTCAACTTAATGTGCTAGCAGAACTTATTGTGTTGTCTGTCTGTTTTTGCACAACATTCAAGATATTTCCCCGTCATTGATAAAGACGATGAACCGTTATGTACGACTTCGTTGGTTTCAACATAGCCCTTCCCGTAGCGATCCACTGCTTCCATCTTGATTGTGCCGCCTGCGTGAAATTTTTGTATGCAAGTTCAGTGTGCTATGATGTTCTCTATGATTGTGCCAACTATATAAGTTTTTACTGAGCATCAGCAATGCATATGGCTGAAAGATGTATTTACGAGCATCAACCGATTGGTCCCTCTCTCTATCTCTCTCTCTCTCACACACACACACACGCACACGCACAAGTGGGACCCGTTGAATTATTTATTTGCTCGTGACAGCTTTTAATTAGGTTCCACTGTAATCTAACTTTTTCTTAAGTTATTAATTGAGCTCAGTGACTTCAAAAAGTTGTACAGAAGCCTTGTTTGGGCCTTTCCGGCGTCGCTGAATGTGGGCTGAGTAACCATGTTAGGTTGTACTGTACTACACAGGCCTTTTTTCAACATTAGCAATGCAACTGGGCCGACGGTTGTACACAATATCCGGGTCAACTTGTTATTCTTCGCCCCGCTGGGCTGCAAACTTTCCTAGGAGGTATGCATTAGGCTTAACAAGAAAATGGACTTTAAGAAATAATAAAATGGGATGTAATTATAATAACTGGACAGTTACTATGCACCAAACACAGTTTGAAAAATATATTATTTTTGGAATTTGAAAATTTTAATTTCATTACTTGTTGCGCGCGCAATATTTCGTTGGATTTTAACGTAATACAACTTTATTTTGAAATTATATTTAACCTGACTAGAAATTTCGGATAAAAATATTTCGGATCCCATCAAAATGTGGGAATTTTTTTTAATTCTGTTTTGAGCGGTTGTTTGAAATTATTAATCGTTGTCCTAGCTAGAAGTTGGGCTGTACTTTTAACAAACTGTAAATGGGCTGTAGTAAATTCCATTAGAATTAAAAAAATGGGTTGTACATTCTTACAAATCGCAAATGGGCTATATGTTCTCTGCCAAATCCGAGCTGTGGGCCTACTAAGTTGACACGTACCAAGGGCTTTGTCAACTTAGTCAATATAAACGATTCTAGCTGCAGTGATCGTACGATGTCCATCCAACGGCCGTAGTGCTTCTTCAACCTCTGGTCTTCTTGCTCTAGCCGCCCAAAGCAGCGCCGGTCGTGTCGCGTGCTCCTGCCTCCCATGGCCGGCTCTGATGCCGTGGAGGCCTCACCGCCCCGTACTACTCCCACCGCTGGCCAGGCCATCCCTCTACTCACCCACACCCCTTGTTATTCTGCGGCGACGGCAGCCTCACATCGCAGCCGAACCAGTGAACCCTCGTACTCCTCTCGGCGCGGGCTTCCACTTCTGCGTCTTCCCCGGCTCCGCGTCGTCCCCTTCCTAGGGCTCGCCGTCGTCCAGACCACCGCCCTGGTGCTCTCGGCGTGGCGTGTTCAATGTGATCAATGACTGACTTCCATCGGAAGAGTACTGTACGTGGAGAGGCTGACAGCTGGGTCCAGGCGGCCGTAAGTGCCTCCTTATTACGCGCAAAATAATTATTCCTCCACCTGACAGCAGGGACCCACCGGACGGGCCACCTTATTTCGCGAAAAAACGTTTCCCCCCTGACTGCTGGGACCCACCGGACGGGCCAGCGTATTTCGTGAAAAAACGTTCCCCGCGCTGTCAGCTCGGACCCACCGGAAGTGCCTCCTTATTACGCACAAAAAAAATTAATACTCCCCTGCTAGCTGGGACCCACCATGGTGGGAGGCTGACTTGTGGGCCTACTAAGTTGACTGGGACGGGGGCCTTTGTCAACTTTAGTCAATATGAACGATTCTAGCTCCAGTGACCGTACGATGTCCATCCAGCGGCCGTAGTGCTTCTTCAACCTCTGGTCTTCTTGCTCCAGCCGCCCAAAGCAGTGCCGGTCGTGCCGCATGCTCCTGCCTCCCGTGGCCGGCTATGCTGCCGCGGAGGCCTCACCGCCCCCTACTATTCCCACCGCTGGCCAGGCCCTACGGTGATGGCAGCCTCACACCGCAGCCGAACCAGTGAACCCTCGTACTCCTCTCCGTGCGGGCTTCCACTGCCGCATCTTCCCCGGCTCCCCGTCGTCCCCTTCCTAGGCCTCGCCGTCGTCCACCGCCCTGGTGCTCTCGGCGCGGCGTGGTCAACGTGGTCAAGGAACGACTTCCATCGGACATGGACTGTACGTGGAGAGGCTGACAGCTGGGTCCACGGCCGCAGCAAGGAAGTGCCTCCTTATTACGCGGAAAATAATGATTCCTCCACCTGACAGCTGGGACCCACCGGACGGGCCACTGTATTTCGTGAAAAAAATGTTTCCCCCTGACTGCTGGGACCCACCAGCTACATCTTCGCACGCAAGGAAGTGCGTCCGGGCAAAAAAAATGATTTGCCCCCTGACTGCTGGGACCCACCAGCTACATCTTCGCAGGCAAGGAAGTGCCTGACAGTCGGGACCCACCTGGTCGAAGCGTACATAGCGTTGTCATTCTGGTCGCGAACGTGTACGTACATATATACTGGTGGATGTAGAGGCGCGCACGTGTCGTAGTAGAGGCGCGTACGTGTCGTAGTAGAGGCGCGCACGTAGCATGTACACGTACGTACAACGGCCAGGGTGCAAGAAAGAAAATACGGCCACGTATGTGTACATACGGGCGGGGTCTCGAACGCCTACTCGCACAGACGTACGGCCAGGGCTCGTGTACATGGCTTGGTCGGAACGGAGAAACATTGTCGTCATAGTGTTCATGGGGAGGCAACGGAATGCGTCGTGTTTATGGGGAGGCAACGGAATGCGTCGTGTTCATCGGGAGGTAACGGAACGCGTGGGAGCCAACCGGCTAGGTCGGAACGGAATGCGTGGTCGTGTTCATCGGGAGGGCTTGGACGGAACAGGCGATGGAAACGAGGCCTGGCATACCGCACAACGGAGGAAACGGACCTCCTATGTCCGGAACGGGGTCCTGTTGATCGGGAGGGGTCTGGCGTACCGCAAAACGGAGGAAACGGACCTCCTACGGTCGAAACGGGGGTCCTGTTGATCGGGAGGGGTGTGGCGTACCACAAAACGGACGAAACGGACCTCCTACGGTAGAAACTGGGGTCCTGTTGATCGGGAGGGGTGTGGCGTACCGCAAAACGGACGAAA
>NC_057799.1:376804346-376824032 GCF_018294505.1 Triticum aestivum | reverse complement strand
CTCCGACATCTCCCTCCCTCACAGGGGCCTGAAATAGCCCCTGGGGGTGACCGCATCGACCGTCGAGGGGAAGAGGGCACGCTCCATCCGAAGCGCCACCAACTCAATCTCCGGCGCCTCCTTCCCTCCGTCATCTTTAGCCGCTCCCTTGCCCTTGCCTGTCTTGGGCGCCATGGTGACTGGGAGGGGATGGAGAATCGAGAGCAATGGGGGCGCGACGGCGAGCAGAGGTGAAAGCTTCGATGCGTGCTTGAGGAGGAAGAACAGGGGAACGGCGGTTCCGAGATTGGAAAGGGCACAGAGGGTAAATGAGCAGCGCGCCTGCGGTTTTTCCTTTTTATGGGGAAGGCGCGGGCCGCCTCTTTACCATTTACCATGATGTGACGCGGGCGTGCCGCAACCGCCCCACGCACGACCCCCACGTCACGCATTCAACGCGGGTCATGGGGAAGCGCAACTGGCGAGGGAGTTACTATGGTAAAACTCCACCACGCGTGCCCGCGCACCGTTCTGGGCCGGGCCCAACAACGCTCTGCGCTTATGTGTGGCCCAGGCCCGGGGGCTCCTGTCGGTGTACAAAATAGGGGCCCTTTTTTGTACCCCTTTACTTGTGCACGGGCAGCTGTAGCCACGCTTGCTGCCACGCTTGGCGGGGCTGAGGAAGCAAAGATGCAAGACTACGAGAGCAGCGCTCAAGCCAGAGGCGTGAAGAGCAAAGGAGCAAGGTGGGTCTCCCCCGGCAACACGCTTGCCGGGGTGGCCTGCGTAGCCCCGGCAAGAGCCTTGCCGGGGCAACCTGCCCAACACTGGCAAGACCACCACCCTTGAGCCTGAGAGTTCCGACACCATCGACAACATTGGAACCAAGGCTTGGGAGGCGCCTGCGTGGTGGCATGGAGATCTTCCCACGAGACCCGGCAAGACCCCTTGCCGGGGCCCTGGCAAGGCCCTTGCCGGGGATATCTATGGGGCCGCAGCCAGGCCCACACCTACCAAGGCTCCGCTGCCCCACGGCCACTCCAACACGGCGATCTTGCCAACTAGGCACGCTCCTACGTGGCAGCAAGCCACCTCTAGGCCTACCAGCCAAGCACCTGGGTGGTGGCATGCAGATCTTCGTGACTCTGCCACCGCACCAGCTCAGCAGCCAGCCAGCGTGGCGCTGCACGCCTTGTCAGCGTGGACGCGCGTTAGAGCAAGGCAAAGTAGACATGACGAGCTTCCTTTCCATCCCTGATAAAGCTAGAGGGCACATCGGCAGCGCATTAAATGCATTTGTCCTATGGTGCCAGGCGATAGACTTGTGTACAGTGCATACTTTCCACCTCCTGTGTGCCACTGTGGCAACCCCTTTTGACTATAAAAGGAGGCCCGAGGCATACTGAGGAAGGATTCGGACTTTTTGGGCTAGGCATGCACCGCAGCTAGTTCAAGAACTCGAGAACACCAAATATACACCAAAGCAGGATTAGGGTTGTATGCATCGCTTGCGGCCCGAACCTGGATAAAACTCCCCCGTGTTGATCTTCTAAACCCGCTCTTTCCACAGCCCCGCGTCCTGTCTACCATAGTAGGGATTCCCTATGATCCCATAGGTGTCGTTTCCCCAACAGACGCATCGTGGCATCGTGGCATCGGCGCATGCAGGCTCGATCGACGCATGCAGGCAGGCTTTGCTAGGTGCATGCATAGCAGGCTTCTGTCCTGGCGGCGCGCGCAGACGTTTAATGCAAGGGATGGCCTAACAAAACCACGGCCCAACGGTCAAACAGCGACACCACCCAACGTAGCCCCACTTGTCAGGTCGAACGGACGACACAGTCCAGGCCGACCCCACTAGTCGGAGTTAACGGTCAAGCCTTTGACCCGACGTCAACGTCCGTTGTGACCAGTTATGAGGGTTTTTGGCAAGGGAGTGGGGAAAATTGAGCAAAAGTGAAGAACGCGGGGATGAATGAGTAGAGCTAAGGAACCAGGGGCACAGATGTAAAAATCCCTAAAAATATAGCCTCAAGTAAATTCCCGATAGACAAAGACGAAAGAGGGGATGCCTTCCGGGGCATCCCCAAGCTTAGGCTCTTGCCACTCCTTATTCCATAGTCCATCAAAGCCTTACCCGAAACTTGAAAACATCACAACACAAGACTCAACAAAAAATCTTATGAGACCCGTTAGTATAAGAAAATAAATCACCACTTATGGTACTGTTGTGAACTCATTCTTTATTTACATTGGTGTAATATCTACTGTATTCCAACTTCTCCATGGTTCATACCCCCCGATACTACCCACAGATTCATCAAAATAAACAAACAACACATAGAAAACAGAATCTGTAAAAAAACAGAATAGTCTGTAGCAATCTGTAAACTTCAAATGCTTCTGTAACTCCAAAAATTCTGAAAAATTAGAAAAATTAGGAGAACATGGTATTGAGAATCAAAGAGAGAGAAGAAGCCATCTAGCTACTAGCATGGAACCATAGGTCCGAGGCAAACTACTCACGCTTCATCGAAAGGGCAACAGAGTTGATGTATAAGCCCTCTGTGATCGAATTGCCCTCCTACAGGATGCTGGAAAAGGCCCCAAGATGGGATCTCACGGGTACAGAAGGTTGCGGCGGCAGAAAAGTGTTTTCGTGGATGCTTCTGATGGTTTGGGAATATATGTGAATATATAGGAGGAGGTCAGGGGGTGTTGGAGTAGGCCACGAGGCAGGGGGCGCCCCTGTGGCTTGTCGTCTACTCCAAGGTCTTCTGACTTGGAGTCCAAGTCCCACAGGTGTCTTCTGGTCCAAGAAAAATCATCGCGAAGGTTTTATTCTGTTTGGACTCCGTTTGGTATTCCTTTTCTACGAAGCTCAAAAACAAGGAAAAAACAGAAACTGGCACTGGGCTCTAGGTTAATACGTTAGTCCCAAAAATAATATAAAATAGCATATTAATGCATATAAAACATCCAAAACAGATAATATAATTGCATGGAACAATCAAAAATTATAGATATGTTGGAGACGTATCACTGCTCGACAAGTGGGAGGAATGGAGAGGTGATTGGTGCTGGATCCAGGATAAGGAAGCCCCACCATTCTGCTTGCCGTGAACGAAAACAGTTGTGCGTGGGGATGACGGGAGCGATCTGGGCACCACCGGTGCCAAGCTCCGCCCGACACTGAATAGGAGCGCCCGCCTAGTGCAACTGCGCTCCTCCGCAAGAGGGGCATCCAGGAACCGATGGTCTCTTTCTCATCGCGGTCCGCCCCCAAAGTGAAGAAGACGACCACCAAGGGCAGCAAGGAGGAAACGGCGGCCGTCAATCCGCCTAGCTCTCCAAGATTCAAACTCCGCCCTCCCAACAACGGGTTGTTACGGGAGTTGATCCTAGCCCATCGGCGAGCCCGGCCCCGCTAGTAAGCAGGACCACGCCAGTGCTCAAGAGAGCCAAAAAATCACCCCCACCCCTGGAGTACAAGCTAGACGCCATGCTCGATAACCCAGAGTAAGGGAAACTTCAACTTCTTTCGTTGTGTTGTCCTTGTTTTCTTTTTGGTCATCAACTAATCTTGTGTCGCTGATTTTGTCAAAGACGAAGAGAGTCTTGCGCACCGGGCTAAACAGGCCAGACCAACAGCAGAGCCGGGTGCTGCATCGAGCACCGGGTTGGCGGGGGGCACCATGGACACCGTTCTGCTCAGCCCCCGGCCCAGTCCTCCACGCGAGGGCACGAGATAGACTTTTTTTGCCAGCGGGAACATCGAGGTTTCTCCTCCGTCGCCCGAAAAGGAGATGGGAGGCAGCCACCAGGAAGAAACCCGCCAAGAGGGGTCGGCTCCCCTGATGCCTCCATTGACCAACGTCCATGGAGAGGATTGTCCGGCAAGGGCCTCCACCATGGGGTCTGTTCACATTGAGGCCACCCCTGCTGAAGAGGCGGCCGCCAATTGTTCGTCGGCAACGAATGTTGCTGAGGAAGGGGAAGTCTCTTCCCAACCGCCGCTAGCGGGTAAACCACTTACTTTTGAACCTCTTTTTTCCTCGGAATTCGTTTTCTCGACCCTTGATTTGAATCTTTGATTATCATCCTTCCTATGTTCCAGATTCCACTCATAGCCTCCCCGCCTGAGGAGGGAGAACTCTTGGAGGAGGAGGCCAACATTGGGAAATATGCTGCTGCAGAAGCTATCAGGATTGCCGCTGATGAGGGGCACAAAGAAACCTCCGGGGATATCCAAGAGGTCCCAAGAGAACACGAGGAATTCCCTGGCAGCACGACCAAACATACCAGGGCAGGTGTGGATGCGGTGCCCATTCAATCTGATGCATCAAACTTGACGGTGCCTCCACTTGCAACCGCAATGCAGCCCTCTCCGAGCAACTTGGCGATGATCATCGCTCATCCTGGATCAGCAGCCCCCAGATCGTCCATCCTGGCGGGGGTGAACTTCGACGAGGAGATCAGGCGCATACTGGCGCCTCTGACCCAAAGGGGCAAGGAAACGGGTGATCCCGTCGACTGCACCAAGGACTTGGCCTTCCTGGAGACGATGGCTACCGGGCTCAAGGACGTGCAGGAGAGGTACGACCAGAAGTGGCACGTGATCCAAGAAGAACGTAGTTCTGTCAACCCGGTGGACCAGCAATTGAGGAACAAGGGCAATGAACTGCGTAAATGATACCAGAAGCAGATCCAGTCCCTCATGCTACAAACGAAAAAGTCGGCTGCTGACAAGGAGAAGACAACCGCTCGAGACACCCAACTGACGGAGCGTGAGGCGCTCCTCAATGCCAGAGAGAAGGACATCCTTTCCCTGGAAGAGGAACTTGCTGCTACCCTCTATAGCAGGGATGACAAGCTGGAAGCCCTTGTTCAACAGCGAACCAAGGATTTGGAAGATGGCCACAAAAGGCCATTGATGCGCAAATCCAAGATTTGGCCACCAAACTCAAGGAAGTCGATGATAACCTTGCCGCTGCTTCCAAAGCCAAGGCAGAGCTCGAGACCTAGGTAGGAAAGCTGGAGGAGGACCTTGCTGGGAGCAAAAAGGAAACCGAGGCTCTCAAAGATGAAGTGCGGAAGGCAGCCACTACCCTGGAGGGGCTGCAGTCGCAACTTACATCCAAGAGCCAGGATCTAGATGCCGCCACCAACACCGTCGAGGAATTGCATGCCAAGCTCGCTACCTTAGAAAAATATCTGGAGCTAGCCAAGGATCGGGAGAAACACTTGATGGAGGAGGTTAACACGGCAGGGACGCTCCGGAAGGAGGCTAAACTCAAGCTTAAGCACCAGGTTAATTTGTATGATCTCTGGTCGAAGAGCCTAGTCAACAGAGCTGAGCGCATCTCCTCCCAGATTGCCACCATGAGCATGAAGAGTTGGACCTTTTCTGTCAATGAGCACAAAGCCCCGAGCATTAAGCTGACGGATTTCTTTGAAGGCCTCATTGATGGGCTTAAGACGTACGAAGACGACAGATCTGCCAGCTTCGACAACGAGTCCCAGAAATTCACTCGGGGTGTCCTCTTCATGGTTCTAGTCAACCTCGCTCAGCGCCATCCCGACGTCGATCTCTCAGATGCCTTCAAGAAGCTTCCGACGGATACAGACACTTCTACCGCTGAGAAGATCGTCACCCCCCTCGCCGACAAGGTGTTCCGAGTCCCTAGGGTCCAAGGAGGTCGCCGGGATTAAACCTTTATGCTTCATTCGCTGCAGTGCTACCAGGCAAAAGACATGTTTTGACCTTATGTTAGGTCTTTGCCACTTTCTTGATGTGATGTTACTTTCAAGTATTCGTATGAACTTATGCTATCCCTTTGCTTTTACTATGTTTCTCGTCTTTGTATAATTTGAGCACCCTACGCATGTCGGAGCCTTGCCGGGGCTAACCATTAACCGTGAGCGCTTAGAGGACGGATCCTTAGCAGCATGTTGGCAGTGCTGCCACCGGCAGGTTACCCTTCAACGTTATCAATGCAACCACCTGAGCTGTTGAGCGGACTCTAAACAGACAAGTACGTGAATGACTATGGTGGGTTTCCTTTGCGTGCATGTTTCTTATACAATCGTCAGGTTCAAGTGAAGGGAATCGCAGAAAGGCAAACTAGTAAATATGAAGTTGAGAGATTTTTCGACTTAGCTTTTCGTTTTACTACAACCTCCATTGTGCAAAATACGGATGGTCCTTCCTCCTTTTTCTCCTCCCTGGAAACCTTGTACGCGAAGATCTTCTCCCAGTGCACACAGAATGCATATGGAGGATCTTGACGCGCTGGCAACTCCATCAGGAGAAAGTGAGGTGGAATCTTCCCGTGGTGCCCCCGACAGCATTTAGTAGTTGTCGGGGTCAGATAGGCACCCAGTGGCATGCCGTGGCCCATGAGACTGACGGGTTCCCGATCCCACCGGGCAGGTACCCGTGTCGCCATGAATTGGTTTGCCAATAATTGGGTCAACCACGCAGGTCTTGCTGTCGGGTGTGTATTGTGTCAAAATTTTCACAACATTGCGCCCCTGGCGGGCCCAACTGGAGGATCTTGGTTGGCGCCGGAATGGGCGCCGCCGCTGTGCTGGTTGCGCTCACTAGTGCAGCAGAGAGGCGGAAGCTGGGCGTCCCATCGGCCTGCACCGGTATGGCCATGCTCTCCAGAAGGTTGAGGGAGCTGGGCAAATCCAACGGCCCCAGCCCCTGCCTTAACTGCGGTGGGGCGACGGCCGCACCGCCTGTGGCGGTTGCATCGCTCACGGTGCCCGCTCCGCCTATCATGGCTGGGGTGCCTGTGGCGCCCACAGTCGTAGGCAAAAGGGCCTTCGAAGTGGAAGGGGGAGCCACCGCGCTGCTCTTCTTCTTGGGAGCCATTGGTGATGTAGAAGACGATGAAGATCTTCACGCTAGCTGCATCAGATTCATACAAGTGGCCTCCCCCTACCTGGCGTGCCAAAGAGGTCGTGGTGGAGCATGATCACCTATGGGGCCAAGAGCCCCTTTGTGGTTCGACGGGGGAACGATCACATTGTACAAAGAGCAGAGGCAGCAGGGGCAGCGCGATGAGGACAACTCTTTTTACCCAGGTTCGGGCCGCTTAGCGGCATAATACCCTACTCCTTTTGGTGGATTGATTAGTGGGAACATGAAGACACGGAGCGCTCAAGCCCGGCAAGGGTGCCTCGGGGAGAGCAGCTACGCACGTACAAGTGTTAGAGGATCTAGAGATCGAATCTTTTGCTAGGTTGCCTCGGGCCTCCTTTTATAGCTTAAGGGGCGAACACAGTGGCAAAACAGTCATTATATGCTGATTAGATAGCTAACAGTGCTATCATACCTAACCCTGGCAGTTAAGACAAAATGCCATAAATGCTATCATAGGTGTCGAATGGAGAGGTAGCCCCATCAAGGTTCCTCCACCACTTGCCTAACTACCTCTTATTTGCATGACATGCCTCTAGGACGGGTGTCATTAAAGGTAATCTCTTCTCCAATAGGCTGCCACGTGCACGACAGGATCCACCTAGCCACCTGAGAGCTTGACACTGCACTGATTAGTGACTAGTGGTTTGATGAGGTGGAGCGGTGGTGTTCTGGCGGAGGCCTGCAGACATGGGGCCTGCTGGACCCTTGTCTTGGGGTCTCATTTTGGCCTTGCCGGCCCCAGAGATGCTGCCAGGGTGGCTTGTCCTCGATCCCAGGGGCCGCCTCGACCCTGCCTGGCAAGGGAGATCTCCCTGAGGATCTTCAAGTTGTTTGCTTGACTTGGTCTAGAGCATGGGATGCCTGGCAAGATCTGGATGTCCCCGGTGACCACACTAGTTTGTGCACTAGTCAGGGGGAAACAAACACCCATGTTTGTGTACACCGACAGTTTGATCTCTCTTCTCTCTCTCTCTCTCCCTCGTGTTCTTATTTGGCATGATCTTGATGTACCGCGAGCTTTGTTAATATAGTTGGATCATGGTGTTTTCGCCTCTCTATCTTGTTGTGGTGAATTGAGTTTTCACCTTTGAGGTTTCGCTATTATAGGATTGAATACTTTTATGGATTTGAGAACACTTGATGTATGTCTTGCATATGAATACCCGTGGCGACAACGGGGTATTGTATTGATTCACTTGATGTATGTATTGGCACTCAACTCATGGATTCCCAAGGTGACATTGGGGTAATCTATGCATAGCTGTTGATGCACATTTTCTTCCTACTTACTTTGGTAGAAATCTTGGGGAACTCTTTGAAGTTCTTTGTGTTGGATTGAATATTATGAATCTAAAGTTGTTCGATGCGTATCGTATATTTGACTCACGGATACTTGTGGTGACATTGGAGAATCTAGGTGACAATAGAGTTGGTTGATGTGTATCATGTGGTGTTATTTTAGTACGAACTCTAGGGCTGTTTGTGACACTTATAGGAATAGCTCAAAAGATTGATCGGAAATAATAACTTTGAGGTGGTTTCGTACCCTACAAACATTTTTTTCTTATGTTCTCCGCTAGATAAGAACTTTGGAGTGACTCTTTGTCGCACGTTGAGGGATTTTTATATGATTCAAGTAGGTTAGCACTGTTGAGAGATTGCACTAGTGAAAGTATGAACCCTAGGCCTTGTTTCCAAGCATTTCTATATCATTTGTGCTCCATTTTATTACTTACAACCTTGCTGTTTTTATATTTTCAGATTACAAAAACATATATCTACTATCCATACTACACTTGTATCACCATCTCTTCGCCGAACTAGTGCACCTATACAATTTACCATTGTATTTGGTGTGCTGGGGACACAAGAGATTTCTTGTATTTGATTGCAAGGTTGTTTAAGAGAGACCATCTTCATCCTACGCCTCCCACAGAGTGATAAACCTTAGGTCATCCACTTGAGGGAAAATTGCTACTGTCCTACAATACTCTGCGCTTGGAGGCCCAACACGAGTCTACAAGAATAAAGTTGCGTAGTAGACATCAAGATTTTTTCTGGCGGCGTTGCCGGGGAGGTGAATGCTTGAAGGTATACCTTTAGATCTTGTAATTGAATATTTTTGTTTCTTGTTTTATCACTAGTTTGTTTTATAAAAGAAAACTACAAAAAAATGGAATTGAGGTTGCCTCATATTATTCATATTTATAATGTCTTTCTTGAAAATGATGCAGCGGAAAATTGTGCTCAATTGATAGAAGAAGAATTCAATAAAATGTTTAGCATAAAAACTTTGAATGAGTTGACCAAGATTGCAATGTTGTTAGTATGAATTCTATGAATATCCATGATGCTAATGATATGCAAAGACCTAAGCTTGGGGATACATTGGTACGCTTCGGTGCTATACAAACGGTTTTTAACCCCTTTCCACGACGGCATTTGGGACCGTCACCAAGTGAGTGTGGGCGATAGGGTGTCCTTCCCATACGACCCAGAAACCATCGGGGATATGGAGCGACGATCCAGAGGCATTCCAAAATGTAATCGTGTGCGATGCAGCACACACTAAATTCTTTCGCACGTGTGGTATCGGTGATTAAACGTTTCTAATGACGCAGTGAAACCATACGGTCTGTCGTAATGAACCGTTTGGGAAACAGTATGTATGGCACACGGGCCAACATATGAACTACGTGCGATTTGTGCCCCATCGCACACGAGTTTTCTGCGTAACCCGTCTGCCATCCAAGACTCCATCGCACACGTTTCCCAACAATTACCGTATGCGATAATGTTCTATCACAAACGGTTCAGGAGCCCCTTCGCACACATACAAGTGATGCAGACCATTTGTGATTTGTTGGGTATCACCGACGGTTGCCGCAAGAGTGACGTGTGCTTTTCGTCATTTGGGATCCCACACATTTCCTGAGAAAATTATGATTGGGATTGTATTTTACATTGGGCACGGCTTACTCTGAGTTCTCGCGTGTGATAACGCGATATCACAAACGGTTCCGGAGACCCTACGCACACGTAGTAGCGCTGCAAATCGTTTGCGATCTGCTGTGTATCACCGACGGTTCCGCTACGATTAACGTATGCTTTCCGATGTGGATCACACACACTCATTTAGTTGAACCATGTGTGCAGCAATTGCCAGGTTAAAACAAAAATATCCCATTTTGAATCGGCATGCAAAAAGCACATTCGCCACAATATTCAATTGAACAAATAAACAAAAATATCATATTTTGAATCAGCACGCAAAAAGCAAATTTGCCACAATATTCAATTTAACAAATAAAAAAATCCCATTTTGAATCAGCACGCAAAAAGCAAATTTGCCACAATATTCAATTGAACAAATAGTGTCCACAGGAAGAACATTCATCAGACTTCGCAACAATTGCAATTGAACATATGGTAGCTAAATTCCAATGATTTGTCCACACATATATGCATTACATAATTAATCATAGTGTACAAAGTACGAAGACCTCATCAGATGGAAAACAATGGATCCATGCATATATGTTTAGCGGCTAACTCTTACGCAATGTTTCAGGAGAAGGCATGCTGAAATCTTCATTATCACCAGTGGGATTGATGTAGTGATCCAGGAAGAAGTCACTGATAAATCTTCGAACCATCAGCAATTCACCAGCCGGGAGCGGTTCAGGGGTCCTCGGTTTTAAGATGAGCTGTAGTATTTTTAAGATTAGAATGTGCCATATGAGTGGAGTAGAAGATATTAATTAAGATAGACTTACTGGTACTAATTCGCGACGATCATCACAACTATCGGCAGATTTGTAGATGGAGATCATGTGTCTGCAAACATAGTATCCACAAAGGTTGGTCCCTGCTTCTTGCTGAGGAAACTGGAATTTTTTGTACAGAATTAGTCATGTATTTGTCCTGTTAGGAACAACCTAACCGTTGTTAGATGTATTATTTTTTCTTTGGACAAAATAGAAAGAGGTTTATTTAGAAGCTTGAGCATTTGACTAGCGTAAGAAAAGGTATTTGCAGACTGTTGGATAAATTTTCCGAAAATAACAGATTTCAGTGTGTTACCGGAGAAACGGTCTCGTGCTGCAGAGGTAGTTCCCGCTTGAACAGGTTCCCTGGTTTAGTTTTCCACAATGCGAGCACACTACAAATGATGATGAATTTTGACAACTTCAATTTTTGAACCATATATGAATGCAAATTAATTTCAACGTCATAGAATTCAATACCTATCCATGAATTGCTGAAGATGCGTCAGATCCTGAGCGTTTGTTGACTCTCTGAGAGAATCGATGTAGTAAACTGTGTTCTTGTTTGGAATAATGAATACCAATATCCAGTGATTGCTACATATTAAGAAAGGCATGAACTTACGAATTATGTCGAAATCTGAAAGACAATCAGTGTATGCGTGGTTGTTTACTTGACTTACCGTTCATGATATGGCTAGAGAAATGATTCTGCATGGGACGTTTTTCGAAGAGACGGACGACCGTGTTAACGGCCCAATCCCGTAGGTCCTTACCATGTATTGTTGTTCCATTTGCTAATTCAGGATCTATGAAATACACACTCTCCCTTTTTCTTCTCTGCGCGTTCAATCCCCTGAGAGGAATAAAATGCAGTTAGTTGTTTATCATTTACAGCCTTGTATGGAGAAGTTGATCAAAGTTTGTTAAGTACTTACAAAATCAGGCATCTAACAAGAGTTGCATCGAGCTCGTCGAAGTTGAAGAAGAGATGTAAGTCCTCAAAACTCACATCGGTGGAACCAACATCGTGTCAGAAATGATCTCTGTTGTAGTGGACCAGCAAACCATGATGACCTGCTGACATTTCATCCATGCAATATTCATGTATCTCGCGGCAACTGGAGCTGCACTCATCAAAGTATTCGCCAACAAGAAATGCCTGGCCATGGACGTAATTGCGTGCTTCAAGTACGTCTGCTTTACTTTTAGCAAGCAACAAACATACTTCTTCATCATCCATGCCGTCAAAAATAATATTACTCCCCGATTCGAACAACCTGCTGTTAATTTGGTTCTGGGTGATGAGTGCTTTAAGTAAGAGGCAATCATTCTCTTTCCTCTTCACTTTCCCGCCGTGCTTCCTCGTGGTCGTGGGTGTAGCCTTTTTGGCCACTTCCTTCTTGGTACTTGAAGCATTTTTGGCAAAATGTCTGGTTGGCTGCAAGGTAGACTGCCAAGCAGACGGTGAAGCTTCGACGGACTGCTTAGCAGACGGTTTATTTATGCCAGACCACTGAGCTGGCGGTTCTGCTGTGGCGGACTGCTGGGCTGTACGAGCATAGGCATCGGACTGCTGACCATGCGTTGAAGCTATGTCGGGTTTCTGCGCAGGTGGTGCCAACTTGTCGGTGTGCTGAGGAGGCCGTGCCAACGCGTTGGTTTGCTGTGCAGGAAGTGTTGACGCATTGGTATGCTGATCATGCGACTGCGGACCGACGGACTGATGAGCAGTCGGTTCTGGACCTACAAACTGCTTAGCAGGCGGTCCCGAAGCATCAGACTGCTTAGCAGTCCGTTCCACCAGGTTGGTCGGCTGAGCGTGTGCTGCAACTGGGTCTCCCCCCGCTGCTTCAGCGGCCGGCATCTGAACCGGTGGTGCGTCTTCAGCAGTTGTAGGCCTTGCCACTGGCTGCTTTGGGGTGGAGGATGACATGGCATGTACGCCACAAAGTCAGGCCGGCTGATCACAGGTTGATGCATCAGCCCGCGAGAGCTGCTGTGGCAAGGACAGCGTCACTGGTTGAGGGGCGACAGTGGGTGCTCTTGGCGGGGCTTCAGGGATCTCATCGATGAACTCTATTTCCTTCCGTGGCCACTAGATGTGTTGTAACAGTGTTTCTCCCAAGGTCCTTTGCTCATCAAAGTCTCCTAGGACATTATTCAGGGAAAATTCATTGAATCCAGGCTTTACTTCAGTCACGTAGCACTTCACACAGCCCAGCTTCAATGGCACATTGTCCAACAAGAGGCCATCTTCCAAGAAGGGTGGGCAAACCCAAGCTGTTGCACATTTTAATGTACCTTCATAATGTGTAAGCATGCCCTTCAGTCCGTCTTTCATTCCAGATAGATCAGATATAGCATCATCACGAGCAGCTGCAGTCTCAGTGTCGCTGGGGTCAGCTGATGCACAACTACTCTTGTGCAGTGTTGTCGCGCAATAAGCAGCATCCTCCATGCCCGCCTCCCCTCCCATCTGCTGGCTATCTGTCAGTGTTAGAGTCTTCTATATCATCATTGACTCCTCAACATCCTTTCGAACAGTCGGATAAATCTCCTTCCTCAACCTTTCATACAATGCATTCTGCTTCATTTCACTCCTCGCTTTTTCATGTTGAGCCTCTCTTCTTTGCTGAGTGTGAAAGCCCTCTTGTGCGGGACATTAACACCTATACCCCTTGCATGGCCAGGGGGCTCTTTTGTTTCCAGAGCAACGGACAGAATGTCACATGGCCCTGAGTTCATGTAGAACCTTCCAGGGATCTTGGAAGCCTCTAACATCACTTGATACAGTTCGGCATCACGTGATTTTTCAAAGTAATAAGTTCCATCATCATGCCTCTTTGCACATGCCTGCAAGTAGTCGCTGGCATGTTGGCCCCTGATTTCACTAAAGGCCGGATTCCCACCCGCCGCTATTGCTTCTTTGTTCTCCTGGTCCCATATCAGTTTCATGCCGTAGTATCCTGCCACACCCATACGGTGGGGGTGTATATTCTTCTTCTGAAGTTCCGATTGCTTGAAACTCTTCTCAGCAAACTCTTTAGTTGCCCTGGCCCTTTTGAATTCTGCCCAGTCTGCCTTTGTAATTTGGGGGTATGCTGGGATTGGGTCCTTGCCTTCACTCAAGTACTTCTTGTACAGAACGTGTTTCCAGTTTCTCCAAGCATCCCTAGCCTTCTTCAGTGCAGCGTGTTCCACCTGCATTCTCAATTGCTCTAGAACGTTGAAGTGATCCATGATGTCCCAGACTATCCTTCGTCGTGTTTCTGTGTCAGCCTTCCGAAACCCCGACAGATTAATGTTGAGCCTTGCCCTGCCAACAAATCCAGACACACTCCTGAACCTCGTGCGTGCTTTATCTGGTTTAGTTGGAGCCCAAGACTTTAAATCAATCTCGGTTACTTCATATACACCTTTAGGCTGGTGAGTGGGCTTCCTTGGAGCATTCCTCTGTGTCCTGACTAGAAGGGTAATTGTTGCAGCTCTATCCCATTCAAGATTACTTGATCCCTCACAATCTGCTGAAGACCTAGGGTTGTCTAAATCAGATGAAGATACATCACCTGAAGCATGAGTGATGTCGCTGCTACTCGGCATCTATAGAGAACACATGCGAAACTCAGGAAAAGAGGATAAGCATTAAACTAACAACTTCGTATCAAGCTTTCTAAACCTGCCATGCAATAATTTAGAAAATGTACGGCTAATTTGTTAAGTTTGTGTGACTCGGGCGCCCGCGATCTGTAAATAGGCAGTAACTTATTGGAACAAATACTGCTTATATGTAGTAAGGAAGGTATATAATGAACATATATATGCTCTCCGTTATTTATATCCAATTTGGGAACATACGGAATGAAATAGGAAGAGGGATTGCGAGGAAATATGCCTCACTGCAATGGACAGCAGTAACTAACAGGCTTCTTAATGCAAACCCGGCCGGACCACAGGAGAGGCGAGGGTTACTGCATCGATATGCTCGAGGGTGGCAGGTGAGCAAAGGAATACGGCGAGGCGAGGGCCGCCGTGTGTTGGGAACGGCAGTGGAGGTCGGCTTGACGCCGAAGAGCGGGCACACGGCCGGGGTGAGCACGCCGGCGCCGGAGAGGGTTCTGTTGTGGATCTGGGGGAGGGGGATGTCGGCGTTCTGGGAACGGGGGTCCCCAGACTTGCCTGCCTGCGGCCCACGGCGTGGCCCCATAAGCGGGCCCGTACGGCCCATCTTCACCAGCAAGCACTCAAGATCCTCGCGAGGCGGACGACACAAGACCTCCTCGGGAGCGGCCTCACCAGGCTGGCTCGTGAGAGGCGGAGAGATCAAGGCAAGGCAAACCTTGCGAGGTTTCCCGTGACGTAAGCCATGACGATCAAGGCCAGGCGGGCGCCAGCGATCGCAGCGTCCTCGTTTCCTCTTTGGTGCTAAAGGGGCAAGCGCAGGCGAAGAGTACCGAGGCATCAGGCAAAGGTTTCCATATCGGTGCAACGATACCAAGACCAGTAGGACGGTAGGACGAAGGTCACCCTGGAGTCCAACACGGCGTCACCACCAGAGCCTTTGGCAGGTGAAGACTACTTTTGTCAGGATAAGCTGTACTAGTTGTCCCCCTTCAAACTTGGCCGTTGTGGGATCCCTTCCCACTCAGTATTTGGGAAGAGGACCAGGGCCTCTATAAATAGGACTAGTCATCACCGTAGGAGGCAACTCATCTTGAGCAATCCTCACCCGCACACCAGCTCACCAAGCATAAGAACACCTCTCCTCAGGAGGCTGTTCTTCCCTTGTACTGTTCATCCTCAGCCCAAGAGGCAATCCACCACCACCACACTGGACTAGGGTATTACACCACAACGGTGGCCCGAACCAGTATAAATCTTGTGTCCTCATGTTCTTGGGTTCGGCAAGCTAGTCCGTGAGATCGTGGAGTGTGAGAGCTTGGGAAAGGAGAGATCTTCGTGCGCACCCCAGTGTTCGAACCTTGATGGTTTTGCTGGAACCCGAAATCCGACATTTGGCGCGCCAGGTAGGGGTGCGCCGGAGTCTCTCTTCTGCCAGTTGATCCACCGGTGTTCCGCGTTTCCGATGTCCGGCGACCCAAGAACAAACACCGACCGCTGGGCAGCTTGGCCAGCCCGGGCGGCATCGTCCACCCAGGAAGACCTCAACCCCGCGCTCCAGGCGGCACGAGCGCCACCTAACGCTGCGGGGCGCGGGCGGCACGGCCAGGCGCCGTCCACCCTTACTCCACGACTGGCGCGAGCTGCTGCAAGGGCCGCAAGCCACGCCGCGGCGATGCGCCGCACACCCGGCGGGAGCAGACGAACATGCGGGCTGCACTCACGGTGGCACGGGAGCTGCTGCGGTGCCGACTGATGGAGAGCGACCGGGATGCACTGCTGGAACGCGTCGCCGAGCTACTGGACGCAGCGGCCACGGGAGCGCCGACCTGCTGCTACCAGCTCATGCCCCAGGCGTCGGTCAGCTCCCACGGCGGGCCTCGCCGCGCTCGCATGCCCCGGAGTGCACCCAGGGGTCTCATCGACATCAACGCGACCCACGGCGGAGGGCGCCCCATCGCACCCGCACCACACCTGATGGGTGCGGGCACGAGTGTTGCCGCACACGGCCCCAGCGGGGCACTACCCTACCTGTTACGTCCACGATGCGGCTATATCTCCCACGTGTCGAGGCACGACTTAGAGGCATAACCGCATAGTGGTTTTGTCGCAAGAAGGGTCATCTTCACACAATCCCATGTAATGAACAAGAATGGGATAAAGAGTTGGCTTACAATCGCCACTTCACACAATACATAAATATCAATCATACATCATCCAAAATACAAACATATAGACCGACTACGGTCAAAATCCAGATGAAAATAAGACAACCCCAAATGCTAGATCCCCGATCGTCCCAACTGGGCTCCACTACTGATCATCAGGAAAAGACACATAGTAACGACCACGTTCCTCGTCGAACTCCCACTTGAGATCGACGCCATCATCTGCACTGGCATCGTCGGCACCTGCAACTGGTTTTGGAAGTATTTGTGAGTCACGGGGAGTCAGCAATCTCACACCCGCGAGATCAAGTCTATTTAAGCTTATAGGACAAGAAGGGTGCAAAGAGGTGGAGCTGCAGCGGCAAAAGCATATATGGTGACTAACTGCGCAAATGAGAGCGAGAAGAGAAGCAATGGAACGAGCGTCATTTGGCAATGACCCAGAAGAGGTCCTGAACACCTACTTACGTCAAACATAACACATACCGTGTTCACTTCCCGGACTCCGCCGAGAAGAGACCATCACGGCTACACACGCACTTGGTGTATTTTAATTGGGTCAAGTGACAAGTTATCTACAACCGGACATTAACAAATTCCCATCTGCCTCATAACCGCGGGCACGGCTTTCGAAAGATAATACCCTGCAGGGGTGTCCCAACTTAGCCCATCATAAGCTCTCACGGTCAACGAAGGGTAAACCTTCTCCCGGAAAAACCCGATCAGTCTCGGAATCCCGGTTTACAAGACATCTCGACAATGGTAAAACAAGACCAGCAAAGCCACCCGTATGTGCCGACAAATCCCGATAGGAGCTGCACATATCTCGTTCTCAGGGCACACCGGATGAGACATCCTACGAGTAAAACCAGACCTCGAGTTTCCAGGAGGTGGCCCCGCAGTCTGCTCAGTTTGGACCAACACTCGAAGGAGCACTGGCCCGGGGGGGTTAAAATAAGATGACCCTCGGGCTCGCGAAAACCCGGGGGAAAAAGGCTTAGGTAGCAACTGGTAAAACCAAGGTTGGGCCATGCTGGAGGAGTTTTATTCAAGGCGAACTGTCAAGGGGGTCCCATTATCACCCGACCGTGTAAGGAACGCAAACTCAAGGAACATAATCCCGGTATAACAGTAACTAGGGCGGCAAGAGTGGAACAAAACACCAGGCATAAGGCCGAGCCTTCCACCCTTTACCAAATATATAGATGCATTAATTAAACAAGAGATATTGTGATATCCCAACATATCCATGTTCCGACATGGAACAAACTTCAACTTCACCTGCAACTAACAACGCTATAAGAGGGGCTGAGCAAAAGCGGTAACATAGCCAAACAACGGTTTGCTAGGAAAGGATGGTTAGGGGCTGACATGGCTGAAATAGGAGACATGATATAGCAAGAGATAGGTAGCGAGCATGGCAATAGAGCGAAACAACTAGCATAGCAAAGATAGAAGTGATTTCGAGGGGTGGTCATCTTGCCTGCAAGATTCTCAGAGTTGTCGAAAGCTTGATCCTCGTAAGTGTACTCGACAGGTTCCTCGTTCACGAACTCGTCTCCCGGCTCTACCCAAGACAAGCACACAAACAAACGGAACCACAATCAACAACGAGTAATGCACAAGCAAAAAGATGCAAAACATGTATGATATGCAAGATATGATATGCGATGCATATGCGTGCTCCGGAAGGGAAATGATGAACATGGCAGTAACTTGGCAAACCAAGCATGCCACTGGAAAGATGAGATGATTTCGGTCGAAATCGATATAAAGATCACCGGAATCGGATACACGGTTTGCAAATGACAAGCAAAACAAGAATGACACGAATCTGCGATAAACAGCAAGATAGCACTTAAAATGCTACAAGTAACAATGCTACAGCACCCCAACATAGCAACAAAGCACATGGCAGTAATCTACAGGAGATGCTTGACAAAAGATGAACACTGAGCTACTGCTAGTTCACAACATATCAAGCTCAAACAAGCATGGCAATAGTGCAAAAGATTACCGGTTCACAGACTTAGTGAAAAACTGGACATGGCAGAAATCAGCATCAGGTAGCAATGTTCAGAGCACGAAATCAACATGCTTCAGGAACTTAACATAGCAAAACAAGGCATGGTAGTGTTCTACTAAATGCACATGACAAAAGTCCCTTACTGACCATAAGCCAAAAAGGACCAGAAGAAATGATGGCAAGCATGTAAACATAGCAAGTTTTGTTATCAGGTTTCAGACTTCACAGAAAAACAGAGCATGGCAGAAATGTTAATATGTAGGCCTCTTTGTGAGCTTGATGCACTCACTACAGAGAAATGCATGAAAAACCAAGAATACCTACAGCAAGATGGCATGTTTAAGAAGCTATCCATGGCAAGAACAATTACATAGCATGTGTGGATCAACTACAATAAGCTTGGCAAAAATGCATGTCATGTTAAGAATCTGCCAGAAATATTTTATAGCAAAAGTAGAGCAAGATTGAGTTATGCTATAGTACTCTAAAATTGTAAACAATTGCAGGAATGGATCAATTACAACTATAGCTACAAAACATCCTTACTGAACATCTCCAAAATATGCATGGCTCTCTCTGTAGCATCAAGTTTACATGGCAACAAAATTACAGCAGAAAAAGACTTAGAGAAATCACGAAGTCCCTGAAATCAGAAATATTACGGGACCTACTTTGCATGCTTGTGCTAGTCACCACATAGATCACAAAAATACATGTACTATACCACTGGAAAGATGGCATGGCATACTTCAAAACACATGTAGAGCTCATGCTCAAAAGATGCACAGAATAAATGATACAAAAATGACAAATCTCCAAGTTCTGATAAGAACCAGAGATTAACAGCAACTAGCCCTCTTCCAACGAAGATTTGGGCATCAAAATGACCTCGAATGAAAATGGTGCAATTGAACAAAATGAAGAGCATCACGAGGCGAACAATTTGACATATTATACGCGCGAATCGGAGCTACATGCAAGAAGTTATCGCGTCTGGAACAGGAGCATATGCTGAGAAAATACTGAGACTTAGAAAAAAAACGAGCGAGGGAAGTCAACGGGAGGGCGCCCTTACCAGATCCGATCGGGTCTCGAGGAGCTCGGGCCGCCGGCGGGAAGAAGAGGAGCCGGCGGTGGCGGCGGCGCCGGTGGAGGAGGGCCCGGAGGGCGGCGGCGGGCGGCGCCGGAGGGGAG
>NC_057799.1:376796348-376803132 GCF_018294505.1 Triticum aestivum | reverse complement strand
GATATTCGGAACGGAGATGGTCTTCGCGTTCCCAGGTGGCTTCCCGGTCGGAATGGTGCGACCACTTCACTTTCAGGAATTTGATAGACTTGTTGCGAGTCTTGCGCTCAGTTTCTTCAAGAATAGCAACGGGGTGCTCATGATAAGACAAATCTTCTTGAAGGTCAATCTCTTCGAAGTTGATAGTGCGCTCAGGCGCCTTGAAGCACTTGCGGAGCTGTGACACGTGGAACACATCGTGCACGTTCGCAAAGTTGGAAGGAAGCTCAAGTTGATAGGCTAGGTCGCCTCTTTTGCCAATGATCTTGAAAGGACCCACGTATCTAGGGGCAAGCTTCCCTTTGATACCGAAACGACGAGTGCCTTTCATTGGAGAGACGCGGAGGTAGACATGGTCTCCGATCTCGAAAGCCAAATCGCGATGCTTACTATCATAGTAACTCTTCTGGCGCGATTGCGCGGCTTTGAGATTATCACGGATGACTTTACACATCTCTTCAGCTTCAGTGATTAAGTCATTGCCAAGAAGTTGGCGTTCACCAGTTTCTGACCAATTGAGAGGAGTACGGCACTTTCTGCCATAGAGAATCTCGAATGGGGCTTTGCCCGAACTCGCTTGGAAGCTGTTGTTGTAGGAGAATTCAGCATATGGAAGACAATCTTCCCATTTCATGCCAAAAGAAATGACACAAGCCCTGAGCATATCTTCAAGAATTTGATTGACTCGCTCGACTTGGCCACTAGTTTGAGGGTGAAAAGCTGTGCTGAAGCAAATATTAGTGCCCATGGCCTTCTGGAAGGAATCCCAGAACTTAGAGGTGAAGATGCTTCCACGATCCGAAGAAATCAATTGTGGAATGCCGTGCAAGGAGGCAATTCTGGAGGTGTAGAGCTCTGCCAGCTGAGCTGCTGTGATGGATTCTTTGATAGGAAGGAAATGAGCCACTTTAGAGAGCTTGTCAATGACAACGAAGATAGCATCATTTCCGCGCTTGGACTTGGGAAATCCAGTCACGAAGTCCATTTCGATATGATCAAACTTCCATTCTGGGATAGCGAGAGGTTGGAGGAGACCATCTGGTCGTTGGTGTTCTGCTTTCACTCTTCGGCAGACATCACATTCATTCACGAATTGAGCAATTTGTCGCTTCATTCGAGTCCACCAATACGACTGCTTGAGGTCATGATACATCTTCGTACTTCCAGGATGAATGGAAAGGAGAGAATTGTGCGCCTCATTCATTATGACTTTCCTTAGATCACCTTTCGGAACCACAATCCGGTCCTCGAAGAACAAAATGTCTCTGTCATCAATGCGATAGCACTTGTATTTGGAAAGACCCTTGTCGATACCACGTTTTACCTTCTTCACCATGGCATCAAGGAGTTGTGCCTCACGAATTTGATCTTCCAAAGTAGGAGATACTATGAGGTTGGCAAGAACGCCTTGAGGAACAACTTGGAGATTCAGCTTGCGGAAAGCTTCACAAAGCTCCGGTTGGAACGGCTTGAGAATTAAGCTGTTGCAATACGCTTTCCTGCTTAAAGCATCTGCAATGACATTTGCCTTGCCTGGAGTATATTCAATACTCGGATTGTACTCTTGAATCATTTCGACCCATCGTGTTTGCCTGAGATTGAGATTGGGCTGAGTGAAGATATACTTGAGACTCTTGTGATCAGTGAAAATGTCCACTTGTCTTCCCAACAAGAGATGTCTCCACGTAATCAATGCATGGACAACTGCCGCCAACTCAAGATCGTGAGTGGGGTAGTTCTTCTCGTTGGGCTTCAACTGCCGAGAGGTATAAGCCACAACTTTCTTCTCTTGCATTAACACAGCACCGAGACCTTGGAGAGAAGCATCACAGAAAACTTCATACGGCTTGGATTCATCAGGAGGAGTCAAGACAGGAGCTGTGACTAGTTTCTGTTTGAGAGTGTTGAAAGCAACTTCACACTCAGGAGACCAGACATATTTCACATGCTTCTGAAGGAGATTGGAAAGAGGCTTTGCAATCTTGGAAAATTCTCAACGAATCTTCGGCAATAACTTGCAAGACCCAGGAAACTGCGGAGCTGCTTGACATTTTGAGGAGGTTCCCAATCCAGAACTGCGGACACCTTCTCGGGGTTAACAGCGATGCCTTTAGCGGAGATGATGTGACAAAGGAAAAGAACTTCATCGAGCCAAAACTCACATTTGGAGAACTTCGCATAGAATTGATACTCTCTGAGCTTGTCGAGCACCAATCGCAAATGTTTGGCATGATCCTGCTTATTCTTGGAGAAGACCAAGATATCATCGAGATACACCAGAACGAATTCATTGGTGTAGGGGTTGAAGATGAAATTCATCATCCGAGAGAACACCGGAGGAGCATTGACAAGGCCGAAAGACACGACAGTATATTCATAAGAACCAAAGCTTGTTCTGAATGCTGTCTTGGGAATATCTTCTTCACAAATGCGAATCTGATGATAACCCATACGAAGGTCAAGCTTCGAGAATACTTTAGCGCCCTTGAGTTGTTCAAATAGCTCATTGATGTTGGGAAGTGGATACTTGTTCTTGATTGTCTTCTTATTCAATGGACGGTAGTCGACACAAAGTCGGTCCGTGCCATCCTTCTTCTTGACAAAAAGAACACCACAACCCCATGGAGAAGAACTCGGTCTGATCAAACCCAGACGTTCTTGTTCATCGAGCTGCTTCTTCAATTCCTTCAGCTCGTTTGGTCCAAGCTTGTATGGACGCTTGCAAACGGGTACAGTACCAGGCTCTAGTTCGATAACGAACTCAACTGGCCGGTGCGGAGGCATACCCGGAAGCTCTTCTGGAAAGACATCTTGATACTCGCAAACTACTGGAATTTGAGAGATGGCATCCAATTCGCCCTTCTCATTGAGAGAGAAAAACCGAATGGTTTCATTACGAGCGGCAAAAATAACCACATCCTCAGACGAGTGTGTCAATTGAATTTCCCTGGCAGCACAATCAAGTTGAGCTTTGTGCTTAGAAAGCCAGTCCATCCCGAGAATAAGATCAATATCCGAGTCACCAAGAACAATTGGAGAAGACTGAAATTTATAGTGACGACAACACCTCGGAGCTCAACTCCCCGGGACACTGCCACAACCCCTAAATGACAGGAGGCACCAAGAACAATGTTCTCGTCACAAATCGATCGGAACGATTCCAAGATACCCGCGTGATCCTAAAAAAAAAATTTAGTGAAATTTGAGGAGAGAATAGTCAAAACTTCTACGTCAGGAGACCTCACCAGAGCGACGAAGGGACTGAGGAGTAAAAAGAATCCTACTCTCCGATATATATAATCCTAAGACTCAAAACATTTTTATTCTAGACTCAACAACGCCAGCGATTCGATCAAGCAGGGGGCTCCTAAGTCGGGGATGGCTCTGATTACCAACTTGTTACGTCCACGATGCGGCTATATCTCCCACGTGTCGAGGCACGACTTAGAGGCATAACCGCATAGTGGTTTTGTCGCAAGAAGGGTCATCTTCACACAATCCCATGTAATGAACAAGAATGGGATAAAGAGTTGGCTTACAATCGCCACTTCACACAATACATAAATATCAATCATACATCATCCAAAATACAAACATATAGACCGACTACGGTCAAAATCCAGATGAAAATAAGACAACCCCAAATGCTAGATCCCCGATCGTCCCAACTGGGCTCCACTACTGATCATCAGGAAAAGACACATAGTAACGACCACGTTCCTCGTCGAACTCCCACTTGAGATCGACGCCATCATCTGCACTGGCATCGTCGGCACCTGCAACTGGTTTTGGAAGTATTTGTGAGTCACGGGGAGTCAGCAATCTCACACCCGCGAGATCAAGTCTATTTAAGCTTATAGGACAAGAAGGGTGCAAAGAGGTGGAGCTGCAGCGGCAAAAGCATATATGGTGACTAACTGCGCAAATGAGAGCGAGAAGAGAAGCAATGGAACGAGCGTCATTTGGCAATGACCCAGAAGAGGTCCTGAACACCTACTTACGTCAAACATAACACATACCGTGTTCACTTCCCGGACTCCGCCGAGAAGAGACCATCACGGCTACACACGCACTTGGTGTATTTTAATTGGGTCAAGTGACAAGTTATCTACAACCGGACATTAACAAATTCCCATCTGCCTCATAACCGCGGGCACGGCTTTCGAAAGATAATACCCTGCAGGGGTGTCCCAACTTAGCCCATCATAAGCTCTCACGGTCAACGAAGGGTAAACCTTCTCCCGAAAAAACCCGATCAGTCTCGGAATCCCGGTTTACAAGACATCTCGACAATGGTAAAACAAGACCAGCAAAGCCACCCGTATGTGCCGACAAATCCCGATAGGAGCTGCACATATCTCGTTCTCAGGGCACACCGGATGAGACATCCTACGAGTAAAACCAGACCTCGAGTTTCCAGGAGGTGGCCCCGCAGTCTGCTCAGTTTGGACCAACACTCGAAGGAGCACTGGCCCGGGGGGGTTAAAATAAGATGACCCTCGGGCTCGCGAAAACCCGGGGGAAAAAGGCTTAGGTAGCAACTGGTAAAACCAAGGTTGGGCCATGCTGGAGGAGTTTTATTCAAGGCGAACTGTCAAGGGGGTCCCATTATCACCCGACCGTGTAAGGAACGCAAACTCAAGGAACATAATCCCGGTATAACAGTAACTAGGGCGGCAAGAGTGGAACAAAACACCAGGCATAAGGCCGAGCCTTCCACCCTTTACCAAATATATAGATGCATTAATTAAACAAGAGATATTGTGATATCCCAACATATCCATGTTCCGACATGGAACAAACTTCAACTTCACCTGCAACTAACAACGCTATAAGAGGGGCTGAGCAAAAGCGGTAACATAGCCAAACAACGGTTTGCTAGGAAAGGATGGTTAGGGGCTGACATGGCTGAAATAGGAGACATGATATAGCAAGAGATAGGTAGCGAGCATGGCAATAGAGCGAAACAACTAGCATAGCAAAGATAGAAGTGATTTCGAGGGGTGGTCATCTTGCCTGCAAGATTCTCAGAGTTGTCGAAAGCTTGATCCTCGTAAGTGTACTCGACAGGTTCCTCGTTCACGAACTCGTCTCCCGGCTCTACCCAAGACAAGCACACAAACAAACGGAACCACAATCAACAACGAGTAATGCACAAGCAAAAAGATGCAAAACATGTATGATATGCAAGATATGATATGCGATGCATATGCGTGCTCCGGAAGGGAAATGATGAACATGGCAGTAACTTGGCAAACCAATCATGCCACTGGAAAGATGAGATGATTTCGGTCGAAATCGATATAAAGATCACCGGAATCGGATACACGGTTTGCAAATGACAAGCAAAACAAGAATGACACGAATCTGCGATAAACAGCAAGATAGCACTTAAAATGCTACAAGTAACAATGCTACAGCACCCCAACATAGCAACAAAGCACATGGCAGTAATCTACAGGAGATGCTTGACAAAAGATGAACACTGAGCTACTGCTAGTTCACAACATATCAAGCTCAAACAAGCATGGCAATAGTGCAAAAGATTACCGGTTCACAGACTTAGTGAAAAACTGGACATGGCAGAAATCAGCATCAGGTAGCAATGTTCAGAGCACGAAATCAACATGCTTCAGGAACTTAACATAGCAAAACAAGGCATGGTAGTGTTCTACTAAATGCACATGACAAAAGTCCCTTACTGACCATAAGCCAAAAAGGACCAGAAGAAATGATGGCAAGCATGTAAACATAGCAAGTTTTGTTATCAGGTTTCAGACTTAACAGAAAAACAGAGCATGGCAGAAATGTTAATATGTAGGCCTCTTTGTGAGCTTGATGCACTCACTACAGAGAAATGCATGAAAAACCAAGAATACCTACAGCAAGATGGCATGTTTAAGAAGCTATCCATGGCAAGAACAATTACATAGCATGTGTGGATCAACTACAATAAGCTTGGCAAAAATGCATGTCATGTTAAGAATCTGCCAGAAATATTTTATAGCAAAAGTAGAGCAAGATTGAGTTATGCTATAGTACTCTAAAATTGTAAACAATTGCAGGAATGGATCAATTACAACTATAGCTACAAAACATCCTTACTGAACATCTCCAAAATATGCATGGATCTCTCTGTAGCATCAAGTTTACATGGCAACAAAATTACAGCAGAAAAAGACTTAGAGAAATCACGAAGTCCCTGAAATCAGAAATATTACGGGACCTACTTTGCATGCTTGTGCTAGTCACCACATAGATCACAAAAATACATGTACTATACCACTGGAAAGATGGCATGGCATACTTCAAAACACATGTAGAGCTCATGCTCAAAAGATGCACAGAATAAATGATACAAAAATGACAAATCTCCAAGTTCTGATAAGAACCAGAGATTAACAGCAACTAGCCCTCTTCCAACGAATATTTGGGCATCAAAATGACCTCGAATGAAAATGGTGCAATTGAACAAAATGAAGAGCATCACGAGACGAACAATTTGACATATTATAAGCGCGAATCGGAGCTACATGCAAGAAGTTATCGCGTCGGGAACAGGAGCATATGCTGAGAAAATACTGAGACTTAGAAAAAAAACGAGCGAGGGAAGTCAACGGGAGGGCGCCCTTACCAGATCCGATCGGGTCTCGAGGAGCTCGGGCCGCCGGCGGGAAGAAGAGGAGCCGGCGGTGGCGGCGGCGCCGGTGGAGGAGGGCCCGGAGGGCGGCGGCGGGCGGCGCCG
>NC_057799.1:376623727-376795718 GCF_018294505.1 Triticum aestivum | reverse complement strand
AACGGGCGATTCGTCCGCCGGCGCGGGCGGACGTGTCCGGCGCGGGCGGACGCGTCCGGCGCGGCGCGGAGGGAGAGGGTTAGGGTTTCGACTGCAGTTTCGTTTTTCGGGATGCCCACTCATTTATAGGTAGAGGGAGCTAGGAGACTCCAAATGAGGTGCGGTTTTCGCCCACACGATCGTGATCGAACGACCTAGAGCATGGAAGAGAGTTTGGTGGGCTTTGGGCTGGTTTTGGAGGGGGTTTTTGCTGGACACTCAAATGGACATTGCGGAGGCCCGGTTAACCGTTGGAGTACCAAACGACCTCCGAATGGAACGAAACTTGACCGGTAGACTCCGGGTGGTATATTAAGACCACTTGACAAGCCCCGGTCCATTCCGAGAAAGTTTGATACACGCACACGAAAGAAAAACTAGAGGGGTGCACCGGAGGAGATAGGAGCGCCGGATTGGAAAACGGACAACGGGGAAAATGCTCGGAAGCACAAGACGAACACGTATGCGAATGCAATGCACATGATGATATGATATGAAAATGCATGACATGACAAAATACAAAACGAAAGACAAAACCCAACAACGGAGGGAAAAACATATCACATAGCCGGAAATGGCAAGAGTCGGAGTTACAATTATGGCAAGTTACATGCGGGGTGTTACACTACCACCCTCAAGACGGCATGATGGGCCGGGCGACATGGAGCGTGGGGCACTTCGGCAAGGTCTTCAAGGCAACGGCCTCGGAGGCCTACGTGCCCCGCATGATGAACCAGGAGTACACGCCGGAAGATGACCCCGGCTCGTTCCTCGAGCCAGCCTGGGAAGAGGAGGCGCTAGGAGGTGAGGCCTTCCAGGAGCCGCCTGAGAGCCCCGCCAACCACGCCGTCGACAACAGCTACAGGGTACCGCTAATCTCCCAGGGGCAAGCTTACGCTAACCATGAATCACAAGTGAATCAAGTCACAGCGCCAGGCGACGGTTCCGGCACGGCGGTATCCGTCCCACCAGGAGAGGCTCACTAGGGGCTGCGTGGGAGGAGCCAAGAGCAAGGCCCCTCCCTGCGTCGCACGGAGCAAGGCGTTACCCGGAGGTAGGCCCTCTGCCGGGGAGCACTACTAGGAAAAGGCTAATTAGTGGCGCATCTGTTTTTGCCATTAATGGCGCCCTACAGGTGCGCCACTATTATCACGCCATTAGTAACAAAATAGTAATGGCGCACCTCTGGTGCGCCATTAGTATCCCAGATAGTAAAGGCGCACCTATAGTGCGCCATTACTATGCCTGTCTGGTGCGCCATTACTATCTGACTTAGTAATGGCGCACCAAATAGAAGTGCGCCATTACTAACAATTTTTTTTAAAAAAAATTCAGATTTTTTTTCAAATTTTGTTTAAAAAATCCATTTTTCCGTTTTTTTCTTAATCCCAAGGGCAGGCTTACGCTAACCATGAATCACAAGTGAATCAAGTCACAGCGCCAGGCGACGGTTCCGACACGGCGGTATCCGTCCCACCAGGAGAGGCTCACTAGGGGCTGCGTGGGAGGAGCCAGGAGCAAGGCCCCTCCCCGCGTCGCACGGAGCAAGGCGTTGCCCGGAGGTAGGCCCTCTGCCGGGGAGCACTACTAGGAAAAGGCTAATTAGTGGCGCACCTGTTTTTGCCATTAATGGCGCACTACAGGTGCGCCACTATTATCACGCCATTAGTAACAAAATAGTAATGGCGCACCTCTGGTGCGCCATTAGTATCCCAGATAGTAATGGCGCACTTATAGTGCGCAATTACTATGCCTATCTGGTGCGCCATTACTATCTGACTTAGTAATGGTGCACGGAACAATTTTTTTCAATTTTTTTCAGATTTTTTTCTTAATCTCGGGTCACTATGGCTTAATCTCAGGTCAATATGCTTAATCTCAAGTCAAATCGCACTCCGTGGTCAAACTTCCTGGAAGGTCACCCATCCTCACACTACTCCAGCCCGAGCACGCTTAACATCGCAGTTCTATCCAACCCCAGCACCAGCTCACTTCACAGGCACTTGTTGATATATCTATCATATCAATCATATTAAACCTTGTTGATGTCTAGGACTTTGTTCATGTTCATGAGTGTGATGAAATTTTGAAAAAATATTTCAAACTTCCCGGTCATATTACGTATCATATTTTGAAAAAAAATCCAAGTTTTTTTTTGAAACCAATTTTTTTCTGTTACTAGTGGCGCACCTAGCAAATGGTGCGCCACTAGTAAGTTTGAATTTTTTTTCATTTTCCCCCTCTAGATCTTAAAAGCCCCGTATCTTTCGTTCTGTTAGGTTTTTGGGGATTTTGAAGATGTTGAACGGGGTTCGAGTAGATGATTTTTCATATAAAAACTTTTTAATCCGAGTTCGTATGCAAAAGTTATGCCCATTTTGCTAAATTCCAGAGAGATTTTGCAAATAAAGTCGAAATTCATATTTGTAAATTTTCCCAACAACTAGACCACATATCACATGGGAAACTTATTTTCTTTTATTTTTTTGACATTTCCATCATTTTCTTTTATTTTTTTAAACTGGAAAGGCGGTCCACGGGGGGGTGCATTTAGCACCAGGGTTACTAATGGCGCACCTGGTGTGTGGTGCGCCATTAGTAGTTTAAAAAAAATTGTTAGTAGTGGCGCACCATGGGATAGTGCGCCATTACTAGTTAAAACTAGTAATGGTGCACTGTCCACTGGTGCGCCACTACTAACAAATATTTTTATTTTTTTTTCAAAACTACTAATGGCGCACGTTGGGTGTGGTGCGCAATTACTATGTCAACTAGTAATGGCGCACTATCCCCTGGTGCGCCACTGCTAACAAATTTTTTTTATTTTTTTTCAAAACTACTAATGGCGCACCACACACCAGGTGCGCCATTAGTAATATGTCAATAATGGCGCACCTGTATCTGGTGCGCCACTGTTATATAGCAATGGCGCACCACATACATGGTGCGTCATTAATGTCCATATCAGCTATAGCCCTTTTCCTAGTAGTGGAGGCGTCGGCGAGCCTTCCCCCGGCAGAGGACCCGTGGTCGCCGAGGGCGCCGCTGGCGTCCACTTTGCCCCCTTTGGCGTCGTCCTAGTTTCCGGTCGTCCCAACGGTGGTAGAGGGTGGCGCAAGGCGGGGCCCTCGTCTGTCGATATGAAGTAAGGCTCACGCTTGTGAAGGTCTCCCCTCGTGACACTCTAACGTAATAATAAGTGGGGCTGTACATGCCCCGGAGCCTCAGGAGTGTCGCCCTCGGGCCTCCCTCCCACGTCCTAGTGGCAGCACTTAGCTCCGCGCTGGTGAGAAGACTCGAAGACAAGAAGACTAGACTAGGCACCGGATGCGGCCATTTGCTTTTAACCTCTTTTCTGTAGCCCTGCTTTCTGGCTTTGGATTTAAGTTGGAGTTGAGTTTTCATTGATGCGCACGGGGGGTGCCTTTTCTCGTTCGTGCTATTTCTTGCAATTTGGTTCTTGCTTTATTTCGGAGCTCGTGCTTATTACCTCCCCCTCACGAGCCCCTCACGAGTGGGGCTGGGCATAACGCACGCGCACCACCCGCGGGCCGTGCCACGGCTGGCGCATGCCTCTTGCGAGGCACTCTCAGGTGGATCGGAAGGCTCCTCAGGGGCTCCTCAGGAACTCACAACCTCAAGTGTCAGTTCGGAACCTGCCCAGGTTAAGGTAAATTACAACAGCAAACTCGCCACGGGGCTTGTGAGCTCATAAAGGCACATATTCGGCTTGGCCCAAAAGAATAGGGGCAGTAATCTTTTTACATGAGGGGCTCCCCCTCCCAAAATGCTCTTACAACCTCTGGGGCCACGCCCGAGCTTTTGTGTGTAGGATAAACAGCAGGGAAACACGGGATCAATCGGACATGTCGCTCGCCGCGTCCCCTGGGTCGCCTTCAGACGCTTCGCTGGCATCGTCGTCACTGTCGCTGGCATCACCATCACCCTCGATGGTGCCGCCATCACCATCATCGACCACGTTGCCTTCGTCTGCCGCGACCTCCACCGCATCGTCCTCGCAAGCGAAGGTCCTGACCAACGCGTCCACATTCTCTTCCACCCATCACGCCAGGTCGCCCCGGATGGCCTCCGGTATAGGGGCGATGGCGGCGTCAAAGTCGAAGTTGGGATAGGTGTTCTGGATATTGCTGAAGACGCGGGAGAACGCGCGCCCAAGCAGGTTGCGGCCCCTCTCTTCAAAAAGCTGGCGAGCTCTCTCGAAACGGTTCTCATGGCGTGTCACCACTTCGGTGAAGAAGCAGAGGTGACTGGCGTAGTCGTCCGCGTTGGGATGAGGGGCATTTTCATCGCAGATGTGGCCCAGCGCAGTGTTGGCCCTGTTCCTGAGGCCCTGGAGCATGGGGGCGTGCACACGCTCCAGTGTCCGCCGTTGAAGGACTTCCTCCCTGTTCTGCCGCGTAATGGACTCGGCGTCGGCAACCCGCTGCTGATGAGGGAGCAGCTCGGCGCAGGCGGAGGCTAGTTCAGCCTGCGTCGAGACCAGGGCGGCTGCAGCGGCCTCCTCGCGCCGCTCCGCCTCAGCCAGCCTAGACTTGAGGGCAGCAGCCCTGCCCGCGGCCTCAGCTTCAGCGCGCTTCAGCTTCAAGTCGTACCTGCTCAATAGGTCTACGTGAGCCTCAGCCACGCGGTGATCGACCTCCCCCTGGACCCGGGCCTCGCGTGCACCAACAACATCCTCCGCTTGGGCGACTTGGCGCTTCCTCGTCTCCAACCGCTCAAGCTCAAGGCTGCGCTCCATGGCTTCTAGCGCCAGCGCTTCCTCACGCTTCAGGATCTCTTCCTCCTCGGCAGGCATCCCCCTCATCGATGAAGGGGCGGCTTGGCGCACTTCCACCTGCTACTCCAAGGAGGTGCTCCAGCCTTGGAGCTCCCACGAGCGTTTCTCCACGATCTCGCGGCGGCGGTCAGCTTCCCGGGCTTCTTCCAAGGCTCGGGAGCAGGCCTCGCGCGAGGTCGCGAGGGATGCCTCGGCCTTAGCATTGTCAAGCTCGCGCTGGTGGCGCCCGAGGTTGATGGCCACCTTCAACTTGCGCTGCTCCTCCATCAGCCGAAGACCCTCGGTCGCAAGGCGCGCGTCTACGTCCGCGAGCTCTTCACCGAGCCAGTTCATCGCACCCCATCGCATCCCGAAAGAGCTCGTGGTGGACGACACTCCGCTCGCACGCCGATCTAAGCACGCTGCCGACTCTGTCCTCCATTGTGGGGGACGCAGACGGGGCCCGAAGCGGCTCGCCCCCTTTTGGCAGGGGGCTGGGGGCTGGTGCCCGCCCGGTTGCCGGCCAGGCCTCGCGAGGGGCCCGGATGAGTGGAGACCCGCCACTTGAAGAGGAGCCCAGGATCGAAGCCAGCCAGCCGCCGCCCATGATCAGAGGAGGAGCCCTTGGTACGCTGGCCACGCTCAAGGCAAGGCCGCGAAAGGGAGACGGCGAACGCACGAGCTCGAGGCACCTTGCTAACAGGCTTGCTTCTCCGACGGACCCCGCGCCAGGAGTAGCGTGCGGGCTTGGGGCTCTCAAAGATGTCGGGGGAGACGAAGCGAGAGGAGGATGCCCCTCGGGAGACTCCGCGGCATTGGCAAAAAGGATCCTGCGGAACCACTGTTAGGAAGGGAAGCGGCACACAAGGAATGACAGGGGTAAGGTACTTACTCATCGATGGCGATGTACCTCCTCCGCTTCAACGGTCCGAAGGCACCACTGCTGCAGCTTGGGGATCCCTTCCTCTTGCGGAGCTCCTCAAAGTCCACACAGAGCCGGCCGAAGCGCTGGACGTGGCGACCCTCGCGGGGCGCAACTGGAGAAGCGCCCAAGGAGATGACCTCCAGAGCGCCAGGTTGGAGAGAGCTACTGGGCTCTGCCTCGTGACAACCAGCCGAGGCCTTAGGAGCTTCGCTCTTAGGAGCAGCGGACTGCGTCGCCCCCTCAGCTGCCACCTCGGAGCAAGGATCGCGGGTTCCCGAGGATGACGTCTTGGGAGCCTCAAGCAGCATCGACACCTCGGCGCCCGTGCCCCCGGCCTCCAGCGGTGCTTGCCTCCCAGCGTCCACTCTTGGGGCAAGATCGGGGCTGGTGGCAAGGAGAGGAACCACGATGATGGGGTTCTCACGTGGCCCCACAAGGCTGACTGGACGTAGCCCCCACTCATCGAAGGAGGGCATCTGCTCCACAAATGCCACTTTGTTCAAGCAGCGGTACAGAAGACAACTCTTCCCCGGCATGTCGTCTGGCAACGGGACACCCGTCAGGACCTCGAGCACCGTTCGCTGCGCCTCAAGGGGGAGCCTGGACTTCGGAAGTCTCATGTGGTCCTTGCTGTTGAGCAAGGCCCACATTGGTCGAGAATGGCGCTGAAGCGGAGCGACTCTGCGCCGAACGAACTCCTTCACCACTATAGGCGCAGTCACGCCAAGGTCCTTCAGCCTCTTCAACCGGAGCTAGACGAAGACAAGGCGCGAATCAGCAAGCCTCTCGTGGCACCAACCAGAGTTGGGAATGGCAGGCGCCCACGGAGAAGAGAGCAGGGGGCTGAGCACACCGACATCAACCAATACCCACCGTGTCCGAAACTCGCCCGTGGATGGTGGAAGCTCGAAGTCGATCCCCGCACCGGCCGTCGCCGCCACGGCCTGGAAGCTCAGGCATCCCGAGCTCTACTGGGGATCAATCAGGTGCAACGAGAAGAAGTGGCGGAGAAGAGCCACGGAAGGAGCAATGCCCACCATGGCCTCACAAACAAAGGTGAAGACGGCAAGAAGGGTCACGGATTGGGATCAAGGTGCAGCATGTGGATCTGATAATGGGCAAGCAGTGCGTTGAAGAAGGCAGAGAAAGGAGGAACCAGGCCAGCCCACAGGGCGTCGATGAAGAATGGGACCTCGGTGGCTGTCCTGTCGACGCGAGCTCGAGATGCAGGCCAGGCCACCGTCCCTCCGCACTCATAGAAGCTGGAGGCGAGCATGGGGCGCACCTTGTCCATGGCTTCTTGATGGAGCACCAGCGACCTGCCAACGGCAGGCTCAAAGGCCGGAGGTAGTTTGGCGGAGGACAGGGGCTTCTTCCCTTTCTCCGTTCGATCCGGCGCCATGGCGATGGGAGGACTGAGCTCAGATCGGATTGGGAGAAGGGGCTGAACTTCGAGGAAGCGGAAGAATTGGGGGAGTGCGCCGCAACAATGAGAGGGAAACCATGTAGACTGCGATGGCCGCCTAGCCAGGCGGGTATCAAGGCTGCGTGGGGAAGCGGAGACGCCCACATCCAATCAACCGTGACGCATCGACCAAGGCCGCAGGCTATTGGGGCCCGCGGTGCTCCGTGCTTGCCCTTTGGCTTCGCAGCGGAGCCAAGTCCGAGCGCGCCTTGGGCCCGGGGGCTACTGTCGGCGTTCTAGGAACGGGGGTCCCCAGACTTGCCTGCCTGCGGCCCATGGCATGGCTCCACAAGCGGGCCCGTACGGCCCATCTTCACCAACAAGCACTCAAGATCCTCGCGAGGAGCCAAGCCTCGCGAGGCGGACGACACAAGACCTCCTCGGGAGCGGCCTCACCAGGCTAGCTCGTGAGAGGCGGAGAGATCAAGGCAAGCCAATCCTCGCGAGGTTTCCCGTGATGTAAGCCATGACGATCAAGGCCAAGCGGGCGCCAGCGATCACAGCGTCCTCGTTTCCTCTTTGGTGCTAAAGGGGCAAGCGCAGGCGAAGAGTACCGAGGCATTAGGCAAAGGTTTCCATATCGGTGCAACAAGACCAAGACTAGCAGGACGGCAGGACGGAGGTCACCGTGGAGCCAAGACAGCGTCACCACCAGAGCCTTTGGCAGGTGAAGACTACTTTTGTCAAGATAAGCTGTACTAGCTGTCCCCCTTCAAACTTGGCCGTTGTGGGATCCCTTCCCGCTCAATATTTGGGAAGAGGACCAGGGCCTCTATAAATAGGACTAGTCATCACCGTAGGAGGCAACTCATCTTGAGCAATCCTCACCCGCACACCAGCTCACCAAGCACAAGAGCACCTCTCCACAGGAGGCTGTTCTTCCCTTGTACTGTTCATCCTCAGCCCAAGAGGCAATCCACCACCACCACACTGGAGTAGGGTATTACACCACAACGGTGGCCTGAACTAGTATAAATCTTGTGTCCTCGTGTTCTTGGGTTCGGCGAGCTAGTCCGTGAGATCGTGGAGTGTGAGAGCTTGGGAGAGGAGAGATCTTCGTGCGCACCCCAGTGTTCGAACCTTGAGGGTTTTGCCGGAACCCGAAATCTGACAGGGGAGCTAGCGATGGAGATTGGGTGGACTAGTTGAGTGAAACGCGGGCGGATGGTGGGGGGGTGTTGGCGGCCTAGGTGAAAAGGGCAAAAAATATCCCCGGACGCCGCGCGGAAAGGCCTATGCAAACAGTTGCCTCTAAGCGCTCGTGTGCACAAAGAGAATAATTTCGTTTGAAATGAAGACGTACTAATTTTGAAATGAAGACGTGAGTTCATTGTTTCGCCTCTAAATTTTTCCCACGTAAAGTAATCATAATTATACCACGGGTTTGATTTTCTGGCACATTTCATGTCTCGTGTGCTATATGTAAGACATTTTTTGGCATTTACCGTGCATTTTGGCATATAAATCAATTCCTAGCCGGACTGCATTTCCTGTCAAAAGGGATGAGGATTGCCGTTCGATCTGGGAGCATCCAACGGTGCAGACGTACGATCCGCGGGGTTTGGGTTCTGGCCAATCAGAACGCACGACTCAGATCGCGCGCGCAGCAAAGGGGGGCATCGGGCACGTTTTGGTAGGCACACGGCTTTCATGAGTGAACCGTGTGCTATTTGAAAACATTTTTTGCGAGGGGCTATTTGAAAAAATTTACATGTGCTGTCGAAAGGGATGAGGATCGCCGTTCGATCAAGGAGAATCCAACGGTGCAGACATACGATTCGTGGGGTTTGGATTCTGGCCAATCAAAACACACGACTCAGATCGCGCGTGTGGCAGAGGGGGGTATTAGCCATGGTTTAGTGGACACACGGCTTTCGTGAGTGAACCGTGTGCTATTTGAAAACATTTACATTACCTAACATCATTTTTTGAATGAAAACATGAGTTCATCGTTTCGCCTCCAATTTTTTCCACGGTAAGAAATCACGATTGTACCCTATGGTTTGATTTTCTGGTACATTTTACTAGGCGGCAGGCCTCGCTAGCAATCTCAAACTCTGAATATGCAAAAAAAATAGATCCCATATATATAGATATAGATATATATATAATATATATATATATTGTCGCAACTACACGTGCGTGTTAGCAAGATCATTTGTCTGTCGCTTTGCGAGTTTTCATTCATTGTGCGAGAAACGGGAAAAAACTTCAAACAGTTCGGCCGCAGGGTGCGGCCAGAGGCGTAGGCCTAGTTGGTATTTTAATTTCAGGAAATGCATATAGAGTCTGGAAAATAACAAAAATCATTGTGTCACTATCGCGTGCTCTCACGATCGCATGGAAAAAATTTGGTAAAGTTTGGCACAAGTTTTGGTGCTCGCACCTTCCATATCGGAGCATCTCACAAGAAGGATCATATTTTCCAAAAGGAGATGCGACACTTCCCGAGTGCATGATACTGGCTATGATACCCCCACTATGGCCACCCTAAGGCTGGTCATAATATGGGAGTATCAAGCAGTATCATGCATGCCAACTAGACTTTTTGGATGATGTGGCACACAGTTAAATGAGGAAAGAGAGGGTGTGGTATCGAATCATGATACTGTATCATATTAAATGTTGTACTACTTTGTGTCATGCATGACAATTAATAACGCAACCTAAGATACTAACTTATGATACTATGCATGCGCGCATTACGGAGGTATTACCGATCATATACTAGTATCATGCATATATACTCCCTCCTTTCCGGTTTATCTTATCTCAAAATTTTAGTTTTTCCATTTTATAAAGCTCAATTTGGTTGTTCCCCATCACATGTTTAGATTCCAAGGTGCATTAAATCATTGCATGCAAGTATTAAGAGGAAATTGACCAATGCATGTACTTTATGCATTAATACATTGGCAAACATAATTTTTTGAGGAAAACAAAAGCATTAATTGGTTGTTTTTGCAAACTACAAAAAGTATTCCACCACTCACCATCTACCTTGGTTGGTGAGATTTTTGAATTGAGCCCTATAAACCGAAAAGGAGGGAGTATGATACTAGCTAGTCTATGATATACCAGCTATCTCACTAAGAGCATGGTTAATAATACAGCCAACGGCCATCTATAAGAAGTTGCCATGTCATATACAGCCAACCTCTTAGCCGACATGTCCAATAATAAGTTTTAAATACGTACTAGTTTATCCACCTTACATCCTCACAAAGTGAATTGAATCTTGTAGTGCATAGTATCATAGAGTAGTATCTGTCGGTGTCAAAACCGGCGGATCTCGGGTAGGGTGTCCCGAACTATGCGTCTAAGGTCGATGGTAACAGGAGACAGGGGACACAATGTTTACCCAGGTTCGGGCCCTCTCTCTGGAGGTAATACCCTACTTCCTACTTGATTGATTTTGATGAATATGAGTGTTACAAGAGTTGATCTACCACGAGATCGTAATGGCTAAAACCCTAGAAGTCTAGCCTGTATGACTATGATGATCATTATTCGTCTCTACGGACCAAGCCCTCCGGTTTATATAGACACAGGAGGGATATAGGGTTACATAAGGTCGGTTATAGAGAAAGGAATCTTCATATTTGGACGCCAAGCTTGCCTTCCACGCCAAGGAGAGTCCCATCCGGACATGGGTAGAGTCTTCGGTCTTTATATCTTCACAGCCCATAAGTCCGTCCCATGTCTAACAGGTCGGACGCCTGAGGACCCCTTAGTCCAGGACTCCGTCAGTAGCCCCTGAACCACGCTTCAATGACGAGGTGTCCGGTGTGCAGATTGTCTTCGGCATTGCAAGGCGGGTTCCTTCTCCGAATACTACAAATCAGTCTTCGGACGCAACGAACGTGTCCGGATCTGCAACACAAGTACCACACACAACCGCAGAGAGTATAATATTTTGCAAGTCCAATCCGCTGACAACTTTTTGTAATGTGAGATCACGTCTGCCCGGTCATTTATTTCGAACCATTTTCATCTGCCGTTCCATGTTTCGAGATGCGGTTTTTATTGGCACGTCTTGTCGAAGCAGAGATCGTGTCCCCTAATTGCGGGATTCTCATCAATGCGGGCTTGGTTAATCCAATCATGTCGTTTACACAGCCCTTGGGAACAGGCGAGTTTTAAGGCGAGTGGGGAGGCACTTAATATTCACAGCCTTTATAAGGAGATAAGGATCCCCTTTCTTCACCCACGCCTTCTTTCATTCTCTGCCTTTCCATTCTCGAGCTCCAGCGCCCAAGTCCTCATCTTTTCCGCCTCAAGAAAGCACTCAACCATGTCCGGATCTGGAGCGCAAGGCAAGTGGATGGCCTCCTCCGTTAAGGAGAAGGACATCACCAAGCAAACGCGCATCCAAAGCATGGTGGATATAAACATCAAGCTCGTAAACGTGATCCACGTGATGCTAGTTCACCGGATTCTTCCATGCCAGAGCCGAACTTGCCCTTTATGGGAATTCAATCCAGAAGCATCTGACCTTGGTAAGGCTCTTAGGAACCACGCACGAAGACGTCTGTAAGGTGCTCTTCACGGGCAAGGAGACGCCGCCGGAGATAGACTCGGACCGCGGTCATGATCTTGCCCATCCTGTCAGTGCGGTAGGTCTTTCACATCTCAAGGCGCATCCTCTACTTGCTTGCTCAAGGAAGATACCTAAACTTTACTATTTCATTTTTTCAGGGATGGAGAAAGAAAGCGGAGCGGATCTAGTGTTCGGCTCCACTGCCCGAGGAACCAGTCATCCCGCTCCTGGCGAAGATGCTGGTTCCGGCGCCCTACCAGGCGCCGGAGAAGAAGGCCAAGGGTGCCAAAAGTGGCCCTCGCCGCAAGGGTGCTTCGGACATGACGTCTGAAGACGACGAGACCCACTCCTCCGCCGCTGAGGACGACGACGAGGAGGAGGAGAAACCCCCCCCCCTCCCTGATGGGGGAAGGAAGAAGAGGGCGGCCTCCACGAATCTGGAGGCGGAGGTGTCCAAGAGGGGGAAGGGCTCCCTTGCGGGTAACTCCGCGTGGGACATCGACAGCAGTCCGGAGCGACGCCCCCGGAACAAGCCCCTGGCCGCATCGTAAGTACTAAAAACTCGTATACGTCCATGTATCCGGCCTCTCCGCTTCATGGTATTAACATGTTAAATTATGCTATTGCAGTCCGGCCCATGAGAGCTCCCTGCGATCCTCATCGGGAGGTTCGCTGGATTCGAAGGCGATGGCCAGCGAGTCGCCGCCGGTGGCTCAATCTCCCAAGGCCAAGGGCGACGCCGAGGTGCTATCCCGAAGGACCTTCCCAGGCCAGGGAGAGGTTCAGGAGGCCGTCCGGGAGGCCGTCCGGGAGGCACCGGAGGGCGAAACCTCCGTCGCCGGACACATGGGGGAGCAGACCCCATGGAGACGGGCGATGGGGGCCATGTTCAGTTCGGCCCCCAGCCGAATACGATTCCGGAGACCTATACGGCTCCAGAATCCGGCGAGCAACCTCCTTCGAAAGAAGGAGGCGTGCCTATCCCGCCGGTGACCTCTATCCAACCAGAGGCACCGGATAATCTGCTGGAAGCGCTACGAGGCGCTTCCATTGTGGATGAACACCGTATCCTTATGGGTACGGTGATTGAGAGAGTTCAGTCCGTCAAGAGCGGACTGACTGAAGCCTGCAGCACCTTGCTGACAGGTTTTGAGGTAAGCGACGCAATTTATAAAAAGTGTCACAGTATAGATAGTAGCCCCTGAGACTCTGTCCGGTGTTCGGAAAGAAGAGCCGGACAGAGGATCAAATAGTTTTTCGCAGGAGACTAACCATATGCGCCTGTGTGTTGAAATAGGCGTCGTTGCTAGCTGCGACCGCACACACTGCCGAAGTCTCCGGACTCAAGCAGTGACTGGAGTGGGCCGAGGAGGAGCTCGGCCAAGCGAGAAAGCAGCTAGAAGACAAGCAAGGTATGTAATGACCTGTTGTATATTCGGGAAAAATGAATGACGTGTATTGACCGTATTGCCATGATATTTGTAGGAGCGGCGACCGAGGTCGAGGTCATTAAGAAGGCCCTGGCTGAGGTCGAGGAGAAAGTTGGCAAGGAAAAAGCCGCCCGTGAAAAACACGAGGCCAGGCTTGATGAGGTCCAGCCAGAGCTCCAAGATGCTGTGAAGAAATGCGAGAATTTGGAGCGGGATGTTTCGGCTCAAGAACTGAACTCGCCAAGGCTCGCCAAAGCGTGGAAGCGGCCCGGGTTGAAACCCAGGGCGCCCTCCAGGAGATCCGGGAGGCCAAGAAAATCGCGGCGGGTGATACGTCTCCAACATATCTATAATTTTTGATTGTTCCATGCTATATTATATTCTGTTTTGGACATTATTGGGCTTTATTATACACTTCTATATTATTTTTGGGACTAACCTATTAACCGGAGGCCCAGCCCAGAATTACTGTTTTTTGCCTATTTCAGAGTTTCGCAGAAAAAGAATATCAAACGGAGTCCAAACGGAATGAAACCTTCGGGAACGTGATTTTTGGAACGAACGTGATCCAGAGGACTTGGACCCTACATCAAGACATCAACCAGGAGGCCACGAGGTAGGGGGGCGCCTACCCCCCTGGGCGCGCCCTCCACCCTCGTGGGCCCCCTGTTGCTCCACCGAAATACTCCTTCCTCCTATATATACCTACGTACCCCCAAACTACCAGATACGGAGCCAAAAACCTAATTCCACCGCCGCAACCTTCTGTACCCGTGAGATCCCATCTTGGGGCCTGTTCCGGAGCTCCGCCGGAGGGGGCATCGATCACGTAGGGCTTCTACATCAACACCATAGCCTCTCCGATGATGTGTGAGTAGTTTACCTCAGACCTTCGGGTCCATAGTTATTAGCTAGATGGCTTCTTCTCTCTTTTTGGATCTCAATACAATGTTCTCCCCCTCTCTTGTGGAGATCTATTCGATGTAATCTTCTTTTGCGGTGTGTTTGTTGAGATCGATGAATTGTGGGTTTATGATCAAGTTTATCTATGAACAATATTTGAATCTTCTCTGAATTCTTTTATGTATGATTGGTTATCTTTGCAAGTCTCTTCGAATTATCAATTTGGTTTGGCCTGCTAGATTGATCTTTCTTGCAATGGGAGAAGTGCTTAGCTTTGGGTTCAATCTTGCGGTGTCCTTTCCCAGTGACAGTAGGGGCAGCAAGGCACGTATTGTATTGTTGCCATCGAGGATAACAAGATGGAGTTTATATCATATTGCATGAATTTATCCCTCTACATCATGTCATCTTGCTTAAAGCGTTACTCTGTTCTTATGAACTTTATACTCTAGATGCATGCTGGATAGCGGTCGATGTGTGGAGTAATAGTAGTAGATGCAGGCAGGAGTCGGTCTACTTGTCTCGGACGTGATGCCTATATACATGATCATACCTAGATATTCTCATAACTATGTTCAATTCTATCAATTGCTCAATAGTAATTTGTTCACCCACCGTAATACTTATGCTCTTGAGAGAAGCCACTAGTAAAACCTATGGCCCCCGGGTCTATTTTCCATCATATTTAATCTCCCGACAACAAGCTATTTCTGGCGTCGTTTTTATTTTGCTTTATTTACTTTGCATCTTTATCATAAAAATACCAAAAATATTATCCTAACATATCTATCAGATCTCACTCTCGTAAGTGACCGTGTAGGGATTGACAACCCCTTATCGCGTTGGTTGCGAGGATTTATTTGTTTGTGTAGGTGCGAGGGACTCGTACGTGGCCTCCTACTAGATTGATACCTTGGTTCTCAAAAACTGAGGGAAATACTTACGCTACTTTGCTGCATCACCCTTTCCTCTTCAAGGGAAAACCAACGCAGTGCTCAAGAGGTAGCAAGAAGGATTTCTGGCGCTGTTGCCGGGGAGTCTACGCAAAAGTCAACATACCAAGTACCCATCACAAACCCTTATCTCCCGCATTACATTATTTGCCATTTGCCTCTCGTTTTCCTCTCCCCCACTTCACCCTTGCCGTTTTATTTGCCCTCTCTTTTCCGCTTGCCTCTTTTTGCCCGTCTCTTGTTTGCTCGTGTGTTGGATTGCTTGCTTGTCACGATGGCTCAAGATAATACTAAATTGTGTGACTTCACCAATACCAACAACAATGATTTCCTTAGCACTCCGATTGCTCCTCTTACCGATACTGAATCTTGTGAAATCAATGCTGCTTTGTTGAATCTTGTCATGAAAGATCAATTCGCCGGCCTTCCTAGTGAAGATGCCGCTACCCATCTAAATAGCTTTGTTGATTTGTGTGATATGCAAAAGAAGAAAGATGTGGACAATGATATTGTTAAATTGAAGCTATTTCCTTTTTTGCTTAGAGATCGTGCTAAAGCTTGGTTTTCATCTTTGCCTAAAAATAGTATTGATTCTTGGAATAAGTGCAAAGATGCTTTTATCTCTAAGTATTTTCCTCCCGCTAAGATCATCTCTCTTAGAAACGATATTATGAATTTTAAGCAACTTGATCATGAACATGTTGCACAAGCTTGGGAGAGGATGAAATTAATGATACGTAATTGTCCTACACATGGTTTGAATTTATGGATGATCATACAAAATTTTTATGCCGGATTGAATTTTGCTTCTAGAAATCTTTTGGATTCGGCCGCGGGAGGCACTTTTATGGAAATCACTTTAGGAGAATCTACTAAACTCCTAGATAATATTATGGTTAATTATTCTCAATGGCACACTGAAAGATCTACTAGTAAAAAAGTGCATGCGATAGAAGAAATTAATGTTTTGAGTGAGAAGATGGATGAACTTATGAAATTATTTGCTAATAAAAGTGTTTCTTGTGATCCTAATGATATGCCTTTTTCTACTTTGATTGAGAATAATAATGAATCTATGGATGTGAATTTTGTTGGTCCGAATAATTTTGGTAACAACGCGTATAGAGGAAACTTTAATCCTAGGCCCTATCCTAGTAATTCCTCTAATAATTATGGTAATTCCTACAACAATTCTTATGGAAATTTTAATAAGATGCCTTCTGAATTTGAGACTAGTGTTAAGGAATTTATGAATTCACAAAAGAATTTCAATGCTTTGCTTGAAGAAAAATTGCTTAAAGTTGATGAATTGGCTAGGAACGTTGATAGAATTTCTGTTGATGTTGATTCTTTAAAACTTAGATCTATTCCTCCTAAGCATGATATCAATGAGTCTCTAAAAGCCATGAGAATTTCCATTGATGAGTGCAAAGAAAGAACTGCTAGGATGCGTGCTAAGAAAGATTGCTTTGTGAAAGCGTGTTCTTCAAATTTCTATGAAAATAAAGATGAAGATCTAAAAGTTATTGATGTGTCCCCTATTAAATCTTTGTTTTTCAATATGAATCTTGATAATGATGGGACTGAATATGATCCACCTTTACCTAGAAGGCGTTCCAGAAATTCGGAGTTTTTAGATCTTGATGCAAAAAATTGGTAAAAGTGGGATTGAAGAGATCAAAACATTAGATATTAATGAACCCACTATTTTGGATTTCAAGGAATTTAATTATGATAATTTCTCTTTGATAGATTGTATTTCCTTGTCGCAATCCGTGCTAAATTCTCCACATGCTTATAGTCAACATAAAGCCTTTACCAAACATATCGTTGATGCTTTGATGCAATCTTATGGAGAAAAACTTGAGTTGGAAGTTTCTATCCCTAGAAAACTTTATGATGAGTGGGAACCTACTATTAAAATTAAAATTAAATATCATGAATGCTATGCTTCGTGTGATTTGGGTGCTAGTGTTTCCACGATTCCAAAAACTTTGTGCGACTTGTTAGGTTTCCGTGATTTTGATGATTGCTCTTTAAACCTGCACCTTGCGGATTCCATAATTAAGAAACCTGTGGGAATAATTAATGATGTTCTTATTGTTGCAAATAGGAACTATGTGCCCGTAGATTTTATTGTTCTTGACATAGATTGTAATCCTTCGTGTCCTATTATTCTTGGTAGACATTTCCTTAGAACGATTGGTGCAATTATTGATATGAAGGAAGGAAATATTAGATCCCAATTTCCATTAAGGAAAGGCATGGAACACTTTCCTAGAAAGAAAATAAAATTACCTTATGAATCTATTATGAGAGCCACTTATGGATTGCCTACCAAAGATGGCAACACCTAGATCTATCCTTGCTATTATGCCTAGCTAGGGGCGTTAAACGATAGCGCTTGTTGGGAGGCAACCCAATTTTATTTTTAGTTTTTTGCTTTTTTTGCTTCATTTTAGGAATAAATCTTTGATCTAGCCTCTGGTTGGACTTGTTTTTATGTTTTAGTTAGTGTTTGTGCCAAGTTAAACCTATAGGATCTTCTTGGATGATAGTTATTTGATCTTGCTGTGAATTCCAGAAACTTTCTGTTCACGAAAATAATTGTTAAACATCACCAGAACGTGATAAAATATTGATTCCAATTTCTGCTGATCAATAATAAAATTATCTAGGTCGTCCTATTTTGGCTGAATTTTTAGAGTTCCAGAAGTTTGCGTTAGTTACAGATTACTACAGACTGTTCTGTTTTTGACAGATTCTGTTTTTCGTGTGTTGTTTGCTTATTTTGATGAATCTATGGCTAATAAAATAGTTTATAAACCATAGAGAAGTTGGAATACAGTGAGTTTAACACCAATATAAATAAATAATGAGTTCATTACAGTACCTTGAAGTGGTGTTTTGTTTTCTTTCGCTAACGGAGCTCACGAGATTTTCTGTTAAGTTTTGTGTTGTGAAGTTTTCAAGTTTTGGGTGAAAGATTTGATGGATTATGGAACAAGGAGTGGCAAGAGCCTAAGCTTGGGGATGCCCATGGCACCCCAAGATAATCTAAGGACACCAAAAAGCCAAAGCTTGGGGATGCCCCGGAAGGCATCCCCTCTTTCGTCTACTTCCATCGGTAACTTTACTTGGAGCTATATTTTTATTCACCACATGATATGTGTTTTGCTTGGAGCGTCTTGTATGATTTGAGTATTTGCTTTTTAGTTTGCCACAATAATCCTTGCTGTACACACCTTTTGAGAGAGACACACATGATTCGGAAATTGTTAGAATACTCTATGTGCTTCACTTATATCTTTTGAGTTATATAGTTTTTGCTCTAGTGCTTCACTTATATCTTTTAGAGCACGGTGGTAACTTTTGTTTTATAGAAACTATTGTTCTCTCATGCTTCACTTAGATCATTTTGAGAGTCCTACAAAACAGCATGGTAGTTTGCTTTAACTATGATAGGCATCCAAGATTAGTAATAAAAAAATTCTTATGAGTGTGTTGAATATTATGAGAAGTTTGATACTTGATAATTGTTTTGAGATATGAAGATGGTGATATTAGAGTCATGCTAGTTGAGTAGTTTGAATTTGAGAAATACTTGTGTTAAAGTTTGTGATTCCCATAGCATGCACGTATGGTGAACCGTTATGTGATGAAGTCGGAGCATGATTTATTTATTGATTGTCTTCCTTATGAGTGGCTCTCGGGGATGAGCGATGGTCTTTTCCTACCAATCTATCCCCCTAGGAGCATGCGCGTAATACTTTGCTTTGATAACTTGTAGATTTTTGCAATAAGTATATGAGTTCTTTATGACTGTTGAGTCCATGGATTATACGCACTTTGCTTTCTTCCACCATTGCTAGCCTCTCTAATACCGCGCACTTTTCGCCGGTATCATACACCCACCATATACCTTCCTCAAAACAGCCACCATACCTACCTATCATGGCATTTCCATAGCCATTCCGAGATATATTGCCATGCAACTTACCACTGTTTCGTTTATTATGACACGCTCCATCATTGTCATATTGCTTCGCATGATCATGTAGTTGACATCGTATTTGTGGCAAAGCCACCGTTCATAATTCTTTCATACATGTCACTCTTGATTCATTGCGTATCACGGTACACCGCCGGAGGCATTCACATAGAGTCATATTTTGTTCTAAGTATTGAGTTGTAATTGTTGAGTTGTAAGTAAATAAAAGTGTGATGATCATCATTTTTAGAGCATTGTCCCAAGTGAGGAAAGGATGATGGAGACTATGATTCCCCCGCAAGTCGGGATGAGACTCCGGACGGAATAAAAAAATAGGCCATAAAAAAAGAGAAAAGGCCCAAATAAAAAAATGAGAGAAAAAGAGAGAAGGATTCATCGCGTTTTACGATACGGAGCCGCCACCAAGCCCTAAAACCTCTCAGGAGGGCTGATCTAGAGTCCGTTTGGGGCTCCGGAGAGGGGGATTCGTCGCCGTCGTCATCATCAACCATCCTCTATCACCAATTTCATGATGCTCACCGCCGTGCGTGAGTAATTCCATCATAGGCTTGCTGGACGGTGATGGGTTGGATGAGATTTATCATGTAATCGAGTTAGTTTTGTTAGGGTTTGATCCCTAGTATCCACTATGTTCTGAGATTGATGTTGCTATGACTTTGCTATGCTTAATGCTTGTCACTACGGCCCGAGTTCCATGATTTCAGATCTGAACCTATTATGTTTTCATGAATATATGTGAGTTCTTGATCCTATCTTGCAAGTCTATAGTCACCTACTATGTGTTATGATCCGACAACCCCGAAGTGACAATAATCGGGACCACTCCCGCTGATGACCATAGTTTGAGGAGTTCATGTATTCACTATGTGTTAATGCTTTGGTCCGGTACTCTATTAAAAGGAGGCCTTAATATCCCTTAGTTCCGCTAGGACCCCGCTGCCACAGGAGGGTAGGACAAAAGATGTCATGCAAGTTCTTTTTCCATAAGCACGTATGACTATATTTGGAATACATGCCTACATTACATTGATGAATTGGAGCTAGTTCTGTGTCACCCTATGTTATGACTGTTACATGATGAACCGCATCCGGCATAATTCTCCATCACTGATCCAATGCCTACGAGCTTTTCACATATTGTTCTTCGCTTATTTACTTTTCCGTTGCTACTGTTACAATCACTACAAAACCCAAAAATATTACTTTGCTACTGTTACCGTTACTTCCATATTACTTTGCTACTAAATACTTTGCTACAGATACTAAGTTATCCAGGTGTGGTTGAATTGACAACTCAACTACTAATACTTGAGAATATTCTTTGGCTCCCCTTGTGTCGAATCAATAAATTTGGGTTGAATACTCTACCCTCGAAAACTGTTGCGATCCCCTATACTTGTGGGTTATCAGCGGGTAAGGCGTTTAGTATGCAAAGCAAGTATGTGAAGAAGAAGTATCTCTTACTAACCCGGATTCGGAGTTCTCCAGGTGTGTTTGCGGATCTGCCGCGCAGTGTGTCTGACGCTGCGGAGTTCTTCCGAGCCGAAGAAGGGAGCTCAACGGAGAAGCTGTTCTGGTTGCAATATCTTGCGCCAGAACATCCAGTGCCCTTTAGCGACCAGCTAAAACAGCTAGTCGAGCTGCATAGGGTGGCCGAACTGGCCATGAAGGATTTAATAATCGGGCTGTGGCCTGCCGAAGCTATACCCAGCAGCTACTTCGGGCTCGTGAAGCGGCTGGTGAATGTCTGCCCTCGGCTAGACGTCATCAAGCTATCGGTCTGCATCGAGGGCGCGTGCATGGCCTTCGCCCGCGTCAAGGTGTGGTGGGAGAAGATGGACGCCGTCAAGCTTGCGACCGGGGGACCGCCAGAGCGCAAGGAGCACCGCACGCCCGAGCGATATTTTGAAGACGTCCTGGAGGGGTCTCGTATTGTGGCGACGCAATGTGCGCAAGACATCATTTTAGAATGAATACATTCATGTTGTCTCTGCCTTGTATGATGAAACAAAGTCGTCATGTAATATAATGTTTGTTTAAAAAAATTTACCTCCTGTGCGGCCGTGTGTTGTGAAATCTGAGGGTTGGCTAGTCATCGGCTTCTGCCCCCACGTAGGTAGTACGGGGGTGTTCGGGATATAATCTAAACACTCTTGATCCAATTGCTTGGTCCTTGAAGGAGGTGTTTAGCGCAACGAACCAGGAAGTCAGACTATGTGGCTTTAGCACCCTCACTTAGCCGTAGTAGTTTGACAGTAAAAGGGTAGGCGCAGCCCCTAGTATCCAAACTAGGGTGGTGTAAACACCTGATCGGGTAAGTACCGATCCCTCGCGTAATGCGGAAAAAATCTCTAACGATTTGAAACCTCCGAAGAGCTGGCCGGCTCTCGCCGCATCATGACAGTCAGTTTTCGGCTTTCTCTACTGAGGTGCTCATCCGGGTAAACCAGCGTACAATCGCAGTAGTTCTCCCTTTACTACCCTAGCCGATATAGCGGAACGTAAGGTAGCAGGCACAGGAGCCGGGCAACCCAACTATTGACCAAATACATGATTCGGAGCCAATGCATATAGTGCTAAATTCGGGGTGCCGAACTATACTGTAAAAAGTGTTCGGACTTTGTTGCCGTATTACGGGGTGTTGTGAAGCCCCTGGCAGATAAAAACGTACCAAAGTGTACGGGTGCTATTTGATAAGGCTATCACAAAAAGAAAAGATAAGTAAAGGGTACTAAGCTAGAGCCACGGAATTTGGGCCGCAAACTGTTTCGATTATATTTTGATTAATACGTCGAAGCGCATTTATACAAGTAGTGCAATAAGCCAAAGGCTATTTAATATGCCACAACCAAGGGAAAGCTGCGTGTGGGTCCTGAAAACAGGTAGAGTGATCGTTAAAGAGACCACCTAGAAATTCCCCAATACGTCTGTGCTTCCTGCCGCCTTCGTGTATTTATCCTTCAAAAGGACCGCGGTTCAGGCCGTCAGAGGAGGCCTGTGGAAAAGAAACCTGAAAAGGGAAAAAAGAAAAAGTGAAAGTATGTGTGTGTCCAGGGTCGGTCGAGCCGTACTATGGATCACCAGCTAGTTATGCCTCCGTCGATGCCCATGGTATTTTGAGTGCGCAGTTATGTACGCGCAGTACGAATGCCGCCACTTGATCGGGACTGGGGCGGAGGCCAAATTGCTAGTCGAGCTCTTGATGAGCCGAGTTGTCCTACTGCAGAATAGTCCAGACTCTCTTGACAGTGTCCGAGAGCTCGGCCCCCGAATTAAGGTTCTGCTTGAAAAGGCCGCTCTGTACTTCTGCTGCTAAGGCAGCAGTGTGCTCCTCGGTACGGAGGGAGCGTTCCGTGTTTACGTTAACTGTTATGACGCCGCGTGGTCCCGGCATCTTGAGCTTGAGATAAGCATAGTGCGGCACCGCATTGAATCGAGCAAATGCGGTTCGTCCAAGCGGTGCGTGATAGCCACTGCGAAAGGGGACGATATCAAAGATTAACTCTTCGCTTCGGAAGTTGTCCGAAGATCCGAACACAACCTCTAGTGTGATTGAGCCCGTACAGCGGGCCTCTACACCTGGTATGACTCCTTTGAAGGTAGTCTTTGTGGGCTTGATCCGTGATGGATTAATGCCCATTGTGCGCACTGTATCCTGATAGAGCAGGTTGAGGCTGCTACCACCGTCCATGAGGACTCGTGTAAGGTGGTCTCCATCAATTATTGGGTCCAGGACCAGTGCGGCCGAACCGCCGTGACGAATACTGGTCGGATGATCCCGACGATCGAAAGTGATCGGGCATGATGACCATGGATTAAATTTTGGGGCGACTGGCTCTATCGCATAGATGTCCCTAAGCGCGCGCTTGCGCTCCCTCTTGGGGATGTGGGTAGCGTATATCATGTTCACCGTTTTCACCTGAGGGGGAAACTTCTTCTGTCCCCCTGTGTTCGGTGGCCGTGGCTCATCGTCATCGTCCTCGCTTTGCGATCCCTTTTCCTTGTCGGCATTTAAATTGCCGGCCTGTTTAAAAACCCAACAATCTCTGTTGGTATGATTCGCTGGCTTGTCTGGGGTGCCATGGATCTGTCATGGACGATCGAGTATGCGGTCCAAGCTGGATGAGCCCGAATTGTTCTTTTGGAACAGCTTCTTCCGCTGACCAGACTTAGAGCCACTGAATCCGGCATTGACCGCCGTATCATCGGTGTTGTCACTGTTGTTTCGACGCTTGTGTCAGTTGCGTCGGGGCTTGCCGGTGCTATTTCTGGCTTCAGAGGTGACGGTGTCGCTTGCATTGTTATTGCTACGTGCCAGCCAACTATCCTCGCCCGCTCAAAAATGGGTCATAAGTGTTGTGAGGGCCGCCATAGACTTCGGCTTTTCTTGGCCGAGGTGACGGGCGAGCCATTCGTCGCGGATGCTATGCTTAAAGGCCGCTAGGGCTTCGGCATCCGGGCAGTCAACGATCTGGTTCTTTTTAGTTAAGAACCTAGTCCAGAATTTCCTGGCTGACTCTCCGGGCTGTTGAACTATGTGGCTTAAGTCGTCGGTGTCCGGAGGTCGGACGTATGTACTTTGGAAGTTGTCGAGGAAGGCGTCTTCCAAGTCCTCCCAGCTGCCAATGGAATATTCGGGCAGACTATTTAACTAGTACCGAGATGGCCCCTTGAGTTTTAGCGGGAGGTATTTGATGGCATGAAGATCATCACCACGGGCCATATGGATATGGAGAAGAAAATCCTCGATCCATACCGCGGGGTCCGTTGTCCCGTCATATGATTCGATGTTCACGGGTTTAAACCCTACCGGGAATTCATGGTCCATTACTTCGTCAGTGAAGCAAAGAGGGTGTGCGGCGCCTCTATATCGGGCCACATTGCGACATAGCTCAGATGGAGTCCGTCTGCGTTTTCGGCCCGGCGTGACTAGGCTTGTCATGTCCGAATAGATAGCCGTCATCACGTGTCGAGGCACGTCCTCGCGATCCGTAGATCGATCTGGTATGTCCTGCTCTACTGTCTAGGTCCTGCCGAAGGTCATATGTATAACGGCGAGATGTTTTATCTCTGCTTTTACGGTAAGGTGGGGCGGGCTGGTGTTCGGCTTGAGTTGCCGCTTTGTCCCGACCGCGTGGTGGTTGGTTAGCCGCATTGTCCCGACTACGTGGTACGGGCTCTGGCACCGCATCATCAAACTGAGGTAACAATTTGCCCTTCGGGTAACTTTTGGCTGGGCGCTTGAGGCCGTATTCTTAGGCTGCCAGGACATCAGCCCATCTATCATTGAGCAGATCTTGGTCAGCTTCAAGCTGCTGCTGCTTCTTTTTCAGGCTCCTTGCAGTGGCTATTAGCCGGCGCTTAAAGTGCTCCTGCTCGAGAGAGGTTCCTCAGGCACGATAAAATCTTCGTTGCCGAGGCTCACCTCATCCTCGGAGATCGGAGGATAAGTACTATCATCCGAGTTGTTGTCTATGGCCTGTTCATCAGGGCTAACTTGCCCGTTTTCCTGTTCCTCCTTTTCAGAGCTTACCTCAAGAGGGTCTTCATTATCTTCGGCATCGTCCAGAGTATTGTTTTCTCCCGTGTCTGTATTGTTGTCTTTTCCACAACGTGACTTAGAGCGGCGCCGCTGACATCGGCGTTTTGGCTGTGTCTTAGGAGGTTTATCCTCAACGGGATTTTCTTTGTCGTCGTCGTTAGTTTTTTAGGTGTATCCACCATGTACACATCGTACGAAGAGGTGGCCATCCAGCGTCCGGTAAACGGCAGGTTTTGGCCCTGCTCCTCATCAGCATCGTCGTCCATACCGTCGATGTCTTCGGAGCCGTAATCGAGCATGTCGGTTAAGTCTTCGACAGTGGCTATGAAGTGGGCGGGGGTGGGAAGCGAAATTCTCCGTCATCAGCCTCCAGTTCGAACCAGATATAATTCGGCTGTGAGCCCCCCCCCCCCGCTAAGGATAATGCTTTTAATGAGTTCAACACGTCGCCCAAAGGCGAGTGCCGGAAAATGTCCGCGGAGCTGAATTCGACGATTGATGACCGATCGAGCTCATACGCGGACGCCCAAGGTTCGGAACCTGTAGCCGGAGACGAGTCCATGGTTCTGGTGACACAGATGTCACTCGAAGTTAGGTCTATATGCGGCTCCAGCGCCACTGAGTCTGCGGCTTCCGTGGCGGGGTTGAGCTTCCCGTCCTCGGATTGCGTGACCTGCTCCGGATATAGGGCCAGAGCAGCTACAGGTGCTATCTCCCGAACATGGCCCGATGAAAGATTTAGGTCATGTTCATCGTGGTGTCGGGGAGCGGCTGCCGTAGTCTCGAATCCGTTGAAGATCAAGTCTCCGCGGATATCTGTGACATAGTTTAAGCTTCCAAATCTGACCTGATGGCCAGGGGCATAGCTATCGATCTGCTCCAGATGGCCAAGCGAGTTGGCCCGCAGTGCGAAGCCGCCGAACACGAAGATCTGTCCGGGGAGGAAGACTCCCCCCTGGATAGTGTTGTTGTTGATGATTGAAGGAGCCATCAAACCTTTTGAGGACGTCACAATGGAACTCTCAATGAAAGCACCAATGTCGGTGTCAAAACCGGCGGATCTCGGGTAGGGGGTCCCGAACTGTGCGTCTAAGGTCGAAGGTAACAGGAGACAGGGGACACAATGTTTACCCAGGTTCGGGCCCTCTCTTTGGAGGTAATACCCTACTTCCTGCTTGATTGATCTTGATGAATATGAGTGTTACAAGAGTTGATCTACCACGAGATCGTAATGGCTAAAACCCTAGAAGTCTAGCCTGTATGACTATGATGATCGTTCTTCGTCTCTACGGACCTAGTTCTCTGGTTTATATAGACACCGGAGGGATCTAGGGTTACATAAGGTCGGTTACAGAGAAAGGAATCTTCATATTTGGACGCCAAGCTTGCCTTCCACACCAAGGAGAATCCCATCCGGACAGGGGTAGAGTCTTCGGTCTTTGTATCTTCACAGCCCATTAGTCCGGCCCATGTCTAACAGGTCGGACGCCCGAGGACCCCTTAGTCCAGGACTCCCTCAGTATCATATGTAGTACTTTATTTATTGTCATGCATGACACATAGTAGCATAGCATTTATTATGATACAGTTTCATGATATAATACTTAACCCTCTCTTTCTTCATTTAATTCTATGACAGCTCATCAAAATTGCCTAGTTGGCATGCATGATACTAGCTATGATACCCCCTTACTATCAGCCTAGCAAAGAAGGTGTACAGATCATTTGTGCGTCGCTTTGTGAGTTTTCATCCATTTGTTCGAGAAGCGAGGAGAAGTTTCAAACATTTCGGCCGCAAGTGTCGGCGTTCTAGGCACGGGGGTCCCCAGACTAGCCTACCTGCGGCCCACGGCGTGGCTCTGCGCGTGGGCCTGTATGGCCCATCTTCATCAACAAGGCGTTCAAGACCCTCGCGAGGCGAACGACACAAGACCTCCTCAGGAGCGGCCTCACCAGGTTGGCTCAGAAGGGGCGGGGAGATCAAGGCAAGGCAAACCCCGTGAGGTTCTCGTGACGTGAGCCATGACGATCGAGACCAGGCGGGCGCCAGCGCGCACGGTGTCCTTGTTTCCCCTTCGGGGCAAAGGGGGCAAGCGCAGACGCGGAGTACCGAGGCGTCAAGCAAAGGTTTCCGTATCGGTCCAATGAGACCAAGACCAGCAGGACGGCAAGACGGAGGTAACCATGGAGCCCAAGGCGGCGTCACCACCAGAGCCTTTTGCAGGCGAAGACCGCTTTTGCTAGGATAAGCTGTACTAGCTGTCCCCTTTCAAATTGGCCGTTGTTGGCTCCCTTCCCGCTCAATATTTGGGAAGAGGACCAGGGCCTATATTAGTAGAACTAGCCACCACCGTAGGGGGCATCTCATCTCATCTTGAGTGATCCTCACCCACGCGAGTTTACCAAGCACAAGAACACCTCAACCTTACGAGGTTGTTCTTCCCCTTGTACTGTTCATCATTAGCCCAAGAGGCAATCCACCACCACACACTGGAGTAGGGTATTACACCACAACGGTGGCCCGAACCAGTATAAATCTTGCGTCCCTCGTGTTGTGAGTTCGTTGAGTTTGCCCCTCAGATCTTAGCAAGCTAGGACGTGGATCGGTAGGGGGAGAACTTCACGCACACCCCAGAGTTCGAACCTTAAGGGTTTTGCCGGAACCCGTGATCCGACATTTGGCGCGCCAGGTAGGGGTGCGCCGAAGCTTCCCTTCCGTCGCTCCGCGTCATGTCGCTTCATTGTCCCCATGGCGGACGCATGCCGCACCCGCGCCGAGCGCCGGGCTGCCCTCGCCACCCGCGTTGCTCAGACGGCCCCTGTCGCGGGCCACCCCGTCGCTCTCCGTCGCCTGCCACCAACGCCGCCACCGGCCCGGTGGGGAACGAGCAGCAAGCGTCCTCGTTGCACCCCTCGGTGCGACAGGACGGCCGCACCGCCACTCCATCGCTGACTCCCGCTGGTTCGTCGTCTCACGCTCGTCGCGCTCCCACGGACGCACGGGCCACGCTCCTCATGGTGCATGAGCTCCTGCGCTACCGCCCGGTCGACGACCTCTACGAGGACTGGCTCGACCGCATCGCCGAGCTTGTCAGCACCGCAGGGGGCTCCCCTGCGCCGTCCCTCTCACTGCCTCACCCTCCGCCAGCTACGGGCGACGTAGCTCACGGAGCATCTCCACCACCTCTGCACCAAGATGGCGCCCTGGCGCCAAGGCGCGCGGCTCCACGGCGCGACCCACCACGTCCGGCGCCCGCGCGTGAAGAAAGAAGCTGTCAAGAAGTCCCTCGACCACAAGAGAACGCTCCGCCACACCTCGCACAGCCGCGCCAGGATCGTTTGCTGCGGCAAGGCCCCGCGCCGCCTGCTGTAGCGGTGCACGGGCGCCAAGACCAAGCTCCACCTCCAAGACGGGCCCCGGTGACCACGGCCGGCTGCCGCGCCTTCACCCCCGAGCTGCGTAGCATCGCCTGGCCGGGCAAGTTCAAGCCGGATCTGCCTCCTCACTATGATGGCACCCCCGACCCCGTGGAGTTCATGCAGCTCTACGAGCTGAGCATCGAGGTGGCCAACGGCGACGAGAAAGTCATGGCGAACTAGTTCCCTATGGCGCTCAAAGACGGCGCTCGTTCGTGGCTCCTGAACCTGCCTCCAGGCTCGATCTCCTCCTGGGACGAGATGCGCGACCGCTTCGTCGCCAACTTCCAGGGCACTCGCGACCGCCCATCGGCCGCGGGCGACCTGCGTCGCGTCAAGCAACAACCAGGAGAGACCCTCCAGAAGTACATCCAGCGCTTCAGCAACGTTCATCTCAAGATCCCCAAGGAGACGGACGAGGCCATCATCTCCGCGTTCTCTGATGGCGTCCGTGACGTCAAGATGAAGGAGGATCTCGCCATCCACGAGGAGCTATGCATGTCCCTGGAGCTGTTCAACCTGGCGACCAAGTGCGCAAGAGCTGAGGAGGGGCGCCTCTCCCTCCTTGAGCTCCCGGCTGCAGACCCGGAGGAGAAGACAGCCAAGGCCAAGGACGTGAAGCACAAGGGAGCAGCCGTGCTCGCGGCGGAGCCGGACACCAAGCGTGGCAGAGACCAGCCCGAGTCATCCAAGAGCAGCCGACCGTTCTACGCCTTCCATAACCTGCATACCCACAACACCAGCGACTGTTAAGAGCTCAGAGCCATTCGGGAAGGACGCTTCAGTCGACGCCCCGAGCGCAACGACCGGGGCTACGGCCGAGGAGGAGGACGTGGTGGCGGACGCTGGGACGACCGTGGCCCGCGCCAGGAGTGACGTGACCGGCCTCGTGAGGACCACTGGCAGGATCAGCCTCGCAAGAGCGCCTGGAGGGACCAGCCTCGTGAGGATCGTCCTCAGGGCAACGCCGGTCTTCCCCCACTACCGCCGCTGCCAAGAAGGAATGACGACCACCATCAAGACGAGGGGGCTGGGGGCTTCCAGGAGCCACGTGCTATCGCCTGCATCTTGGGCGGAGCTCAGGCCCTAGCCTCACAGCGTATCTTCAAACAGTTCGCTCGTGAAGTGAATGCAGTCCTCCCCAAGCTTGAGGGCACACACCCGCGCAGGTGGTCCAAGTGCGCCATCACCTTCAGTTTGGCAGATCAACTCAAGTGCGCGACTACCGCAAGCACCCTCCCGATGCTTTGCTCCCCAGTCATCAGCAACATGCAAGTCACCAAGACCCTCATCGATGGTGGCGCAGGGCTCAACATCATGTCCGTCAACATGTTCAACAACCTCCAAGTGTCGTATGACCAGCTTCAGCCCACCAAGCCTTTCTCAGGAGTGACCGACGGCTCCACTACCCCGATCGGGCAGGTCCGCCTTCCTGTCACCTTCGGAGAACGCAAAAACTACTGCACCGAACTCACCGACTTCGACGTCGCGCACATCCGTCTGCCGTACAATGCCATCCTCGGGTATCCAGCCCTGGCCAAGTTCATGGCGGTGACCCATCATGGCTACAATGTCCTCAAGATGCCGGGAAGCAGCGGAATCATCATGGTCCCATGCGAAGAAAGAGATGTGGTGTGCTCTCTTGAGCGTGCCTTCCAAGCTGTAGCAATCGACGACCCCGACAGCAAGGGCGAATGCCCTCCTGAGGCCACCCCCAAGAAGAAGAAGAAGTTGCACCGTGCAGGACCTCAGGAGGGTGGCGTCGTGACTGGAACCTCGTCAGGATCAGCGCCCGCGCTAGGGGCGCCTCCCTCCATCGCATAGGAAGGCGTGCCCGGCGCCCTTCTCGGGCAGGGCTCGGGGCCTCTCTTCTGGAGGGCCTCAAACCTTGCCAACATCACGAGGGAGGCGCTCGGGCACCACCTGGAGGCGTGCTTCACGGCACGTTTCCCTCATGAGAACACAGGGCGACGAGCGCCCACCGCTCAGGAGTTCATCACCAGGACCACTCAGGAACTGCAAGACGCAAGGGCCATGCGCGGCGACCGCCGCTCGTGAGGCGCAGCTCCCCATCCAGGCAAGGATGCTGGGCTGCGCGTCTGCATCGATGTCCCAGGGCTCAATAGGGCCGCATCTCAGGAGCCCTTCCGGCCTTCGCGCATGGGCCGCTGCGAGGGTCCACCGCACGAGCTACGTTCGCATGCCTTTTGGCCTACCGAGCATGTTGTCTGCCTACCAACGCAACTTGCGGCGCGTCCTGGCGACTAAGGAGGCCAGGCATCACGCCATCCTGATGGAGATGGAGAAGGTCCTCAAGGAACCGCCTGGACCCCCAGAGCCTCCCGAGGCTCAGGGCCCCGGTGGCTCGTGAGGAGCGACCCCTTCATCGTGTACTTCCAGCTGCTCCAACATCCCTTCATCGACAGAACCAGGTGACATTTTCCAAGTTTATTTAGCTAGGAGTGCCCCTCGGGCTGCATCATTCCCAGGCCGCGTGGGTCAGTCCCTGTGGCATGTACCCCTTTTCTTATGTCTTTAGCTTACCTTGCTGGGGGCGCCCCTCGGGCTGCATCATCCCCAAGCCGCTCGGGCCGGACCCGGTGGCATATATCTTCCCTGCATTTACTTAAGCCAGTATGCTTCCCATGCTTATTCTACCTATGACTATTACCTGCTTGATCGTCACCCATCATGGGAGCCGCGCGCCGGCCATCTTTCTTCAGGATCCTTCACGTGAGTAGGTTAAGCACGGCGTCTGTGCTCAGGTCCATCCCTGCAGCGTCGATAAATTGAACGGCTGAGCTCTGGCTAATGGGCCGGCCCCGTTCATGTCACCTCCTGGGGTCGTTGGTGTTTGGCCCTCTCATGCGATAACCTCAGGAGATTCGTTCGGCGCTGGTTGTCTGACCACCTCGCAGGACCAGCACAGCGAACAACAACCAAGACTAGGCACAACCCGCCTTGAGGTAGGGCCTCGTGATTCCCGCACTGGCTCACGAGTGCCCAGATACACCTCGTCTAGCCCTGTCGTGCAAGCCACGTGTCACGCGGGGATGTACACGCCCCGGGGGCTCTCCGCAGTAGGGAGTCCCCCTCCCACGTACCAGTGGAAGCACCATGTTCCGCGCTGGCCGTTGACACTGCCGAGGAGCGGCTATGCCCGTGCACAAGCGGAAGCACTATGCTCTACGCTGGTGATAAACAACTGAGGGCGGCCTCATGGCCGTACCAACCTCAGGGAGCCCCAGAGCTCAGTGTCCGGCCTCACCGCAACGCCTCCCCTCGGGAGAGTCGCGCGAGGGGGCTGGGCACGGGGGCTGCGCTCGGGTCACGCCCAAGCGTACGCCACCCAACCAGGTCTCCCAGACCTGGTCGTCGCGCGCCCCTCCTCGGCAAGGGAAAAGGTATGGAGATTGTTTGCGCGTCAAGGGGGACTCCTAAGCATCGCGACTCAGGAGCCTAACTGGTCACGTAGCCCCACACTCCTTGGTCCATCCTGGTTTCCGGTCGGCCCCATGGCGGTTGAGGTATGCGTGGGGCCGGGCCCTGCCGACGTAGAACATTAACATATCCTCGCGTCTCCTTCCTATTAGCTGTTTGCGCGTCAAGGGGGAGTCCTGAGCATCGTGACTTAGGAGCCTAACTGGTCACGTAGCCCCTCACTCCTTGGTCCGTCCTGGTTTCCGGTCGGCCCAACGGCGGTCGAGGTATGCGCGGGGCCGGGCTCTGCCAACGCAGAACACAGAGCAAATAGGAAGGAAAATCGAAAATCTCAAAGAAAATATTGCAAGACATATTGTTCTCACAATATCAAACGCAAGTTTAACGCCTCCACGAGGCACGATGCATGCTGCAGGAATAAAACAGGAAAGGAGCCGCAGGTCACCCCTGAATGCCATCGATGCCCGCGAAAGGCACTCCTCCCTTGATGATGTCGCCTTTGTCTTGGTCAACGGCCGGAGCTGCAGGAGTGGCGGCGCCTCCAGCCGAAGGCGCGGAAGCGAAGCCGCGGAACTTCTTCAACAGGGCCTCCACCTGACCCCTCACGGCTGCGCCAGCAGCTGTGTAGTGTTCATCAGCCATAGGCTCCAGTAGCTCGTCAAGACGAGCGCTGGGGTCACGAAGGTGCAGATGGCTGAACACACGCGTCAGTGCAGCCGAAGAAAGGACACGAGCCTCTGCCTCTGCCATGGGACCGATGCCCCCCACGATCGCAGGTAATGATGGTTTTCCCTAGCATGTCGCAGGGACTTGTCAAGTCGGGCAGTTGCCGAGGCAGCGTGGGGAAGCGGAGACGCCCACGTACAATCAACCGCCACGTGTCGACCAAGGCCGCAGGCTATTGGGGGCCCGCGGCGCTCCGCACTTGACCTTTGGCTTCGCCTCGAAGCCAAGACCGAGCGCGCCTTGGGCCCGAAGGCTACTGTCAGCATTCTGGGAACGGGGGTCCCAGACTGGACTGCCTGCAGCCCACGGCGTGGCTCTGCGCGTGGGCCCGTATGGCCCATCTTCATCAACAAGGCGTTCAAGACCCTCGCGAGGCGGACGACACAAGACCTCCTCAAGAGCGGCCTTACCAGGTTGGCTCGCGAGTGGCGGAGAGATCAAGGCAAGGCAAACCTCGCGAGGTTCTCGTGACGTGAGCTATGACGATCGAGACCAGGCAGGCGCCAGCGCGCACGGTGTTCTTGTTTTCCCGTCGGTGCAAAGGGGGCAAGCGCAGGCGCGGAGTACCGAGGCGTCAAGCAAAGGTTTCCATATTGGTGCAACGAGACCAAGACCAGTAGGACGACAAGACGGAGGTCACCATGGAGCCCAAGGCGGCGTCACCACCAGAGCCTTTTGCGGGCGAAGACCGCTTTTGTCAGGATAAGCTGTACTAGTTGTCCCCTTTCAAATTGGTCGTTGTTGGCTCCCTTCCCGCTCAATATTTGGGAAGAGGACCAGGGCCTATATAAGTAGAACTAGCCACCACCGTAGGGGGCATCTCATCTCATCTTGAGTGATGCTCACCCACGCGGGTTTACCAAGCACAAGAACACCTCAACCTCAGGAGGCTGTTCTTCCCCTTGTACTGTTCATCATCAGCCTAAGAGGCAATCCACCACCACACACTGGAGTAGGGTATTACACCACAACGGTGGCCCGAACCAGTATAAATCTTGCGTCCCTCATGTTGTGAGTTCGTTGAGTTTGCCCTTGAGATCTTAGCAAGCAAGGACGTGGATCGGTAGGGGGAGAACTTCGCGCGCACCCCAGAGTTCGAACCTTAAGGGTTTTGCCGGAGCCCGTGATCCGACAGCGAGGTGCGGCCACTGGCGTAGGCCTATGTCGGATTTCGGGTTCCGGCAAAACCCTTGAGGTTCGAACACTAGGGTGCGCACGAAGATCTCTCCCCCTCTAGCTCGCTCGCATCTAGATCTCATGACCTAGGTCGTCGGACTCAAAGAACAGAGAGAGACACAAGATTTATACTGGTTTGGGCCACCGTTGCGGTGTAATACCCTACTCAAGTGTGGTGTGGTGGATTGCCTCTTGTGCTGAGGATGAACAGTTACAAGGGAAGAACAGCCTCGCGAGGAGGGGTGTTCTTGTGCTCAGTGAGCTTGGGTGGAGGTTGGTGAACTGAGTGGTCGATCCCCTGCTACGGGGGTGGCTAGTCCTATTTATAGAGGCCCTGGTACTCTTCCCAAATATTGAGCGGGAAGGGATTCCACAACGGCCAGTTTGAAGGGGGACAACTAGTACAAGCTATCCTGACTAAAGGTGGTCTTCGGCTGCCAAAGGCTGTGGAGATGACGTCGTCTTGGGCTCCACGGTGAACTCCGTCTTGCCGTCCTTCTGGTCTTGGTCTCGTTGCAACGATATGGTAACCTTTGCCTGATGCCTCGGGACTCCTTGTCTGCGCTTGCCTCTTTAGCACCAAAGAGGAAACGAGGACACTGTGCGCGCTGGCGCCCGCCTGGCCTTGGTCATCATGGCTTACGTCACAGGAACCTCGCGAGGTTCCCCTTGCCTTGATCTCTCCGCCCCTCGCGAGCCCTGCCTGGTGAGGCTGCCCCCGAGGAGGTCTTGCGTCATTCGTCTCGCGAGGCTTGGCCCCTCGCGAGGGTCTTGAGTGTTCGCTGGTGAAGATGGGTCATACAGGGCCGCTGGTGGAGCCACGCCGTGGGCCGCAGGCAGGCAAGTCTGGGGACCCCCGTTCCCAGAACGCCGACAGTAGCCCTCGGGCCCAAGGCGCGCTCGGACTTGGCTTCGGGGCGAAGCCATAGGGCAAGTGCGGAGCACCGCGGGCCCCAACAGCCTGCGGCCTGGGTCGACGCGTGGCGATTGGTTGGACGTGGGCGTCGCCGCTTCCCCACGCAGCCTTGATATCCGCCTGGCTAGGCAGCCACGGCGTCCTACACGGTTATTCCCCCGTTGCTGGCAATGTTCCCCTAAACTCCTCTACTTCCTCGAACCTCAGCTTCCTCTCCCAATCCGACCTGAGCTCAGTCCTCTCCATTGCCATGGTGCCGAAGCGAACGGAGAAAGGGAAGAAGCCCCTGTCCTCGGCCAGTTCACCCCCGGCCATTGAGCCCGCCGTTGGTCGATCGCTGGTACTCAATTGAGAGGCCATGGGCAAGGTCCGCCCGGCGCTCGCCACCAGCTTCAACGAGTGGGGAGGGACGGCGGCCTGGCCTGCGTCCCGCGCCTCCATTGATAGGACAACCACTCAGGTCCAGTTCTTCATCGACGCCCTGTGGGCCGGCCTCGTTCCTCCCTTCTCCGCCTTCTTCAATGCCGTTCTTTCCCATTATTAGATCCATATGCTGCACCTAGATCCCCAATCCGTCGCCCTTCACGCCGTCTTTTGCCTTTGTCTACGAGGCCATGGTGGGCATTGCCCCCTACGTGGCCCTCCTGCGCCACTTCTTCTCGTTGCACCTGACCGACCCCCTGCAGTGCTAGGGGTGCCTGAGCTTCCAGGTTGTGGCAGCGACGGCCGGCTCGGGGATTGATTTTGACCTCCCGCCGTCTGCGGGCGGGTTTCGGTCACGGTGGGTATATGTGGATGTTGGTGTGCTCAGCCCCCTGCTCTCGCCTCCGTCGTCGCCCGCTGTCCCCAGCTCTGGCTGGGGCCACGAGAAGCTCACGGGCTCCTGCCTTGCCTTCGTCTGGCTCCGGTTGAGGAGGTTGAAGGACCTTGGCATGACTGGGCCCAAGGTGATGAAGGAGTTCCTCCGACGCCGAATCGCCCCACTCCAGCGCCATTCCCAGCCGATGTGGGCCTTGACCAGTGGCCAGGATCATATGAGGCTTCAGGAGTCGGGGTTCCCGCCCGAGGCACGAAGAACGGTGCTCGAGGTCTTGACGGGCGACCCCTCGCTAGGCGAGTTGCCGCAGGAGGGTTGTCTCCTGTACTGCTGCTCGAACAGGGTGGAGTTCGCGGGGCAGATGCCCCTCTTCGACGAGTGGGGGCTGCGTCCTGCTGGCCTTGTGGGGCCCCGCGAGAACCCTGTCACCGTGGTTCCCCTCCTTGTTGCCAATGCCGAACTCGCCCCAAGTGTGGACGCAGGGGGCAAGCTCCGCCGGAGGCCGGAGGCGCGGGTGCCGAGGTGTCGACGCCGCCCGAGATTCCTGGGCGCCATCCCCGGAACCTCGTGACTCTCGCCCTGAGTTGATAGTTGAGGGGGCAACGCGATCCACCGCTCCCGAGGTCGAAGCTACCGAGGCCTCAGAAGGTCATCGCGAGGCGGAGCCCGATAGCTCTTCCTGGCTTGGCGCTCCTGAGGCCGTCTCCTTGGGCGCCTCACCAGTTGCGCCCCGTGCTAGCCGTCACGTTCAACGCTTCGGCAGGCTCTGCGTGGACTTCAAAGCACTCCGCAAGAGGAAGGGGTCTCCAAGCTGCAGCAGTGTTGCCTTCCGGCCGTTGGAACATAGGAAGTACATCGCCATAGACGAGTGAGTACCTTTTCTTTGTCATTTCCTGAGTGCTGCTTCCCTTCCTGACGGTGGCACTGCAAGATCCCTTCTGCTGAGGCCATGAAGCCTTCCGGGAAGCAACCTCCTCCTGCCTCGAATCTTCCACTGGCCTTGAGCGTCCCAAGCCAGCATGCCGCCCCCGGCGCGAGGTCGGCCGGAGAAGCGGACCCACTGGACTGGCGCCTCGGGCCCGCGCCCTTGCCGTCCCTCCTCTGTGGCCTCACCTGGGGTGCGGCAAGTGTGCTAAGGGCTCCTCCTCTGGTTATGGACGTCCGCTGGATAGCTTCGATCCTGGCTTCTTCTTCGAGCAACGGGCCTTCACCCATCGAGGCCTCCGACCAGGCCTAGTCAGTGATCAGGGAAGCACCAGCCCCCTGCTGGGAGGGAGCGAGCCACTTAGGGCCCCCTCAGCAACTCCTGCTGCGGAGGATGGAATCGGCCGCGCGCTTAAGCTTGCGCACGAACGGAGTGTCGTCCGCCACGAGCTCTTTCAGGAGGCAATCAGCGCGATGAGCCGGCTTGGTGGAGAACTCGTGGATGTACACACACGCCTCGAGGCCGAGGGTCTTCGGCTGATGGAGGAGCGGCATAAACTGAAGGTGGCCATCAACCTCGGGCGCCACAAGCAAGAGCTTGATAATGCGAAGGCCGAGGCGTCTCTCGCGATCTCGCGCGAGGCCTGCGCGCGAGCCTTGGAAGAGGCTCGGGAAGCTGACCGTCGCCGCGAGATCGCAGAGAACGCGCGTGGGAGCTTCAAGTCTGGAGCGCCTCCTTGGAGCAGCAGGTGGAGGCGCGTAGAGCCGTCCTAGCATCGATGAGGGGGAAGCCTGCCGAGGAGAACGAGATCCTGAAGCGCGAGGAGGCGCTGGCGCTGGAGGCCATGGAGCGCAGCCTTGAGCTTGAGCGGTTGGAGACGAGGGAGCGCCAAGTCTCCCAAGCGGAGGAAGCTGTTGGTGCACGCGAGGCCAAGGTCCAGGAGGAGGTCGACCGCCGGGTGGCGGAGGCTCGTGCTGACCTCGTCAGCAGGCGCGGCGCGGAGCCGGGGCTTGCAGGAGCTGAAGCTGATGGCCGGAGTTCTGCTTTGAGGTCGAGGTTGGCAAAGGCGGAGCAACACGAGAAAGCTGCCACTGTTGCTCTGGTCTCAGTGCAGGCCGAGCTGGCTTCTGCCCGCGCTGAACTGCTCCCGCTCCGGCAGCAGGTCACCACCGCCGAGTCCCTTGCGCAGCAGAGCAGGGAGGAAGCACTCCGTCGGCAGACATTGGAGAGCGTGCATGCTCCCATGCTCCAAGGCCTCAGGATCAGAGCCAACATGGCGCTGGGCGCCATCTGCGAGGAATATGCTCCACATCCCCACTAAGATGATTATGCCAGTCATCTCGCTTTTGTACCGATGTGGTGACACGCCTGGAGAACCGATCCGAGAGGGCTTGCGCGCTTGTTGAAGAGAGGAGTCGTGGCCTGCTTGGCCGTGCGTTCTCCCGCATCTTCAGCCACCTCCAGAACACCTACCCCAACTTTGATTTTGACGCCGCAATTGCCCCCGTACCCGAGGCCATTCGGGGCGACCTGGCGCGATGGGTGGAAGACAACGTGGATGCGCTAGTCAGGGCCTTCACTTCCGAGGACGACGTGTCGGTGGTCGCGGCGGATGAAGGCGACGTGGTTGACGATGGAGAGGGTGGCGCCGGCGATGGTGATGAGGATGCCAACGATGGTGGTAGCGATGCCAGCGACGTGTCTGAAGGCGACCCGGGGGACGCTGCGAGCGACATGTACGATTGAACCCGTGCTTCCCTGCTGTTTATCCTGCACGCGACAGCTCGGGCATGGCCCTGGAAGTTGTAAGAGCATTTTGGGAGGGGAAGCCCCTCATGTAAATAGATTACTTCTTCTATTCCTTAGGCCCAGCTGAAGATGTGTTTTTGCGAGCCTGTGAGTCGTGCCGCGAACTTACCGCTGCGATTTACCTTAGTCAAGACAAGTTCCGATCTGGCCCGTGAGGTCGTGAGCTTCTGAGGGGCCTGCCGATCTGCCCGAGAGGGCCTCGCGAGAAACGAGCGCCACCATGACAGGACGTGCGCGCAGCGTGCGTGCACCGCGCCCAGCCCCTGCTCACGAGGGGCTCGTGGGGGGTAGGTAGCTGGTGCGAACCCCGAAACAAGGCAAGGAACCAAATTGCAAGAAATTGCTCGAACGAGAAAAGACACCCCCCGCGCATACCAATGAGAATTCAACTTCAAATTTTGAATCCAAAGCCAGAAAACGGGGCTACAGAAAAGAGGTCAAAAGAAAATGGTCGCGTCCGGCGCCTAGTCTAGTCTTCTTGTCTTCTCACCAGCGCGGAGCTAAGTGTTGCCACTAGGACGTGGGACGGAGCCTCCAAGGCCCGAGGGTGGCACTCCGGAGACTCCGGGGCGTGTACAGCCCCACTCATTATTATGTGAGAGTGTCACGAGCCGAGACCTTCACAGGCGTGAGCCTTACTTCATATTGCCAGATGAGGGCCCCGCCTTGCGCCACCCTCGACCACCATTGGGACGACCGGAAACCAGGACGACACAAAGGGGCAAAGGGGATGCCAGTGGCGCCCTCGGTGACCATGGGTCCTCTGCCGGGGGGAAGGCTCACCAGTGCCTCCCTGGCAAAGGGCCTACCTCGGGGCGACGCCTTGCTCCGTGCAACACGGGGAGGGGCCTTGCTCCTGGATCCTTCCACGCAGCCCCTAGTGCGCCTCCCCTGGTGGAAGGGGGGCCCCCGTGCTGGGGCCATCGGCCGATGCTGTGACCTGATTCACTTGCGACCCATGGTTGGCGTAAGCCTGCTCCTGAGAGATTAGTGGTACCCTGTAGCTGTTATCGTTGGCGCGGTCGTCGTGGTTCCTGGGCGGCTCCTGGAAGGCCTCAGCTTCTAGCGCCTCCTCTTCCCAGTCCGGCTCGAGGAACGAGCCAGGGTCGTCTTCCGGCGTGTACTCCTAGTCCATCATGCGGGGCACGTAGGCCTCCGAGGCCGCCACCCGAAAACCTCGCCGAAGTGCCCCACGCTCCACGTTGCCCGGCCCAGCGCGCCGCTCTGAGGATGGTAGGGCGGCACCCCACCGGGGCCGCAGGTGGCAACACTTGTTCCCGCGCTCGTCGGAGGTGGCGCGCGTGCAATTGGGTGTCCGGCGCTGCTGGTCCCGCCGGTGTCGATGAAACCTCCTGGCGCCCCGGGGGCACGCGGGCACGGCGAGGCCCGCCATGCGATCCGGCCACGGCCTGAGGCGCGAGCAGGGAGCAGAACGGCGATGCTCCCGAGGCTGCGGCGTCCAGCAGCTCGGCGACGCACTCCAGCAATGCATCCCGGCCGCTCTCCATCAGCCGGCACCGTAGCAGCTCCCAAGCCACAGTGAGCACGGCCCTCATGTTTGCCTGTTCCCGTCGGGTGTGCGGAGCCGCTGCCGCAACGTGGCTTGAGGCTCTCGCTGCGGCCCGCGCTTGACGCAGAGTAAGGGTGGATGGCGTCTGGCCGCGCCGCCCGTGCCCTACAGCGCTTGGCAGCGCGGGTGCCGCCTGGAGTGCGGGGTCGAGGTCTTCTTGGGCGGACGACACCGCCCGGGCTGGCCAAGCTGCCCAGCGGTCGGCGTTGGTCCTCGGGTCACCGGACATCGGTACCGCGAAGTGTCGGTGGGTCGATCGGCGGAGGAGATGCTCCGACGCACCCCTACCTGGCACGCCAAATGTCGGATTTCGGGTTCCGGCAAAACCCTTGATGTTCGAACACTGGGGTGCACATGAAGATCTCTCCCCCCTCTAGCTCGCTCGAATCTAGATCTCACGGCCTAGCTCGTCGGGCTCAAAGAACACAGAGGGACACAAGATTTATACTGGTTCGGTCCACCGTTGCGGTGTAATACCCTACTCCAGTGTGGTGTGGTGGATTGCCTCTTGGGCTGAGGATGAACAGTTACAAGGGAAGAACAGCCTTGCGAGGAGAGGTGTTCTTGTGCTCGGTGAGCTTGGGTGGAGATTGGTGAACTGAGTGGTCGATCCCCTGCTACGGGGGTGGCTAGTCCTATTTATAGAGGCCCTGGTCCTCTTCCCAAATATTGAGCGGGAAGGGATTCCACAACGGCCAGTTAGAAGGGGGACAGCTAGTACAAACTATCCTGACTAAAGGTGGTCTTTGCCTACCAAAGGCTCTGGTGATGACGCCGTCTTGGGCTCCACGGTGACCTCCGTCTTGCCGTCCTTCTGGTCTTGGTCTCGTTGCATCGATATGGTAACCTTTGTCTGATGCCTCGGGACTCCTCGTCTGCGCTTGCCTCTTTAGCACCAAAGAGGAAACGAGGACAATGTGCGCGCTGGGGCCCGCCTGGCCTTGGTCGTCATGGCTTATGTCACGGGAACCTTGCGAGGTTCCCCTTGCCTTGATCTCTCTGCCCCTCGCGAGCCCTGCCTAGTGAGGCTGCCCCCGAGGAGGTCTTGCGTCATTCGCCTCGCGAGGCTTGGCCCCTCGCGAGGGTCTTGAGTGTTCGCTGGTGAAGATGGACCGTACAGGGCCGGTGGTGGAGCCACGCCATGGGCCGCAGGCAGGCAAGTCTGGGGACCCCGTTTCCCAGAACGCCGACAGCCTAGTTGGTATTTTAATTACAGGAAATTCAGATGGAGTTCGGACATCATCAAAATTGATGTGTGCATGTGGCGTTCTCTCACGACCCCGTGGAAAAATTGATAAAGTTTGGCACAAGTTTTGATGACCGCTCCTTCCAAACTGGAGCATCTCACATGAAGGATCATGGTTTCCAAAAGGAGACGTGTCAATTCAAACTCCGGTGGCCAGTGACTTCATCGTTTGGCCTCATAAAAATTTCCACGGCACGCAATCACCATTATACCATGGGTTTGATTTTCTGGCGCATTTCAGGTATCATTAGCTATATTTAAGACATTTTTTGAGATTAACGTGCATTTTGTGCATAAAAATAAAATTACAACTGGAACTGCATGTGCTGTCGAAAGGGATGAGGATCGTCGTTCGATCTGGGAGCATCCAACGGTGCAAACGTATGATCTGTGGGGTTTGGGTTCTGGCCAATCAGAAAGCATGACTCAGATCATGGGCGGGGTCTGGTCGGCACACGACTTTCATCAACGAACCGTGTGCTATTCGCAAACCAAATTGCATAATTTTGTTCACATACTGTAGTGAGATCAATTGAGAGTGCTACCTCTATGATATAATAATAATAATAATAATAATAATAATAATAATAATAATAATAACAAAACCAGTTCATATTCATTGCCTGAGCTGACAGCATATCAAGATCAACATATTAACGGTTCTTACATCAATAGAAAACCGGGCATAACTCACAAATTCAGTACACGCGACAGTTCTAAATTGAACGAATTAAGTTGCAGAGTAGGCATAAAGACTAGTCTTATGGATTAATTCCCATGTACATGGGGGAACTAGGATCATTACATTGACCCCGAATGAACATGGGTTTCTGATGATTTTACGCTTCTCTGTTACACCGGTGCGTGATCCCTTGGCTGGCAACTCATCAAATACATTGTACTCGTCCTCATCGGCAACATCGTCCACTCCCAGTACCCTTCGCTTCCCATGCATCACTACATGGCAGTTCTTATGCAAGGGGTCTTCCACAAAGAAAATCTAGGTAGCATCGTTGGCAAGAATGAATGGGTCCGCGTGATATGCCATCGTTGTCCTGTTAACACAGGTCTTCCTGTACTCATCAATCCTTACCTAACCAAGAGGGATCCATGAGCACCTGAATGATGCCACCTTAACTTTCACATAGTCAAGCTCCCAAATCTCTTTGATGGTTCCATAGTATACCCTTTTATAAGCTTCATTTACAGTCATGCAGTCTATTCGAACAGAGTTGTTCTGATATGAGGTCTTCTGATCACGTTCCTCAGTGTAGGATGTGTATCCATTTATGTCATATGCTTGGTACGTCAACACCGTAGGTGATGGCTTTTGTGCCAACAACGTAGCAATGTCATCAATGGATCCTTGTGCCAAACGATTCTTCAGCCATTCGGCGTAGTTCTTAGTGTGCTCCTTCATCTCCACATCTGATGAAGGCACCATTGGTAAGAAGCTTTGGCATATCTCCGCCAAGTGTTCTTCGGCATAAGCGCTGAGAACTGGGTTGTTAAGCAGTATCGTCAAATGGGCTTTCTCTGCCAATTCTCCGGGTGCAGCCATTTGCGTGCCAGCAAGGAACGGCTTACCTTTCAGCCTTCCCTCGTGGCGAGAGAGGGGCAAACCTATAGGTCTTTGTTTCATGTATTCGGTGAAAAACTCAACCACCTCCTCCGCGATATAACCTTGTAGGATGCTTGCATCTGGATGGTTTCGGTTCCGACAAAAGCGCTTCAGTATTCCCATGAACCGCTCGAAGGGATAATTGCAAAGAAACACAGGACCACAATACTTTATCTCGTCGACAAGGTGCACAGTGAGATGGACCATGACATCAAAGAATGACGGTGGGAAAAACATCTCTAGGTTGCACAATATTCTTGCAATATCATCTTGCATATGATCCAACTCTTCAGGATGTACAACTTTCTGCCATAGTTGGTTGAAGAAATCACAGAGGTCAATGAGTGTGTTTCTTATATCTTTGTCCATCAGATTCCTGATGGCCACCGGGAGGATTTGTGTCAACATTACGTGGCAATCATGTGACTTCATGTGTCCCAACTTCATTTTACCTGAGCTCACATCCACGAGACTTATGATGTTTGCGCAGTAGGAAGAAGGTGTCTTAACTGACAACAAATAGGTGAAGAACTGTGTTGCTTCTTTTGTACTGAAATTGTAACTCTGGCGAGCTTTGATGAATTTGTCATCATCTTCTGCTTCACTCTTGCATCTTGATTGATCAGCAAGCATATCGAGCCGTGAACCATCACCATCCTTTCTTTTACCTTTAATCTTGAGCAGAGTACCAAGGATGCTTTCACATACGTTCTTCTCTACGTGCATAACATCGATGCAGTGGCGTACACGTAGAATCTCCCAGTAAGGTAATGTCCAGAACACCAATTTCTTCTTAAACACTTGACCCTTGGGTGTTTGTGTCACCGTCAAAGGGTGATTCTTGCCAAGCACAACATTAAATTTTTTAGCCATGTTGTGGACCACCTCCCCATCATAGGGTCTTGGGCCCACACCTGCCTCTACCGTACCATCAAATTCAGCTTTCATCTTTCGGTATGGGTGAGTTTTCCGTAAGAACCTACGATGACGCAAATACACGGTTTTGTGCGAGTTGGGAAGTCTTCTGCTAGCTGTCCTATCCATGCATGTGACACACCCTACATCTCCCTTTGTTTTCTACCCCGATGTGTTGCCTAATGCCGGCATATCTTGAATGTTGTGCACCAGCATCGCATGTAGATCGAAAATCTCTTTCTGTAAGCATCATAACATTTTACAGCAGGCGCATCTATCCACACTGTCGGCAGTTCTTCTACCAGTAGCTGAAAGTAAATGTCGATGCCATTTCCAGGTTGCTTCGGGCCTTGGATAATCATTGACATCACAATGTTATTTTTCTTCATACACAACCAAGGAGCTAGGTTATATATGCACAGAAGCACCGGCCATGTGCTGTGATTGGTGCTCATATCGCCAAAAGGATTCATCCCGTCAGTACACTCCCTGAGCCTTATACTTCTACGATCCTTGGCAAAGTCTACATACTTGTTGTCGATTAATTCCCACTGAGCCCCATCTTTCGGGTGCCTCATAAACCTATCCGCAATTCGCTCATCATGATGCCACCGCAACCTCTTTGCCTCTCTAGGGTTTGCAAACAAACGCCTCAACCTTGGAATTAAAGGCAAGTACCAAACAACCTTGAACGGGATTCCTGTCTTGATCTCGTCGTCCAATTTGTACTTGTCCTTTGCTCTCATGCGCTTGTATCGTGCATGCTTGCATGTGGGACATGCACGCAAATCTTTGTACTCACCACGGTACAATATACAATCATTCACACAATCATGTATCTTCTGTACTTCAGGTTCCAATGGGCAAACAATTTTCTTCGCTTCATTCGTGCTTCTGGGGAGCACATTATCTTCCGGAAGAATTTCTTTGAAAAGACCTAACATCTCTGTGAAGCCCTTGTTTGATAGACTATTTGCTGCTTTAAATCTGAGAAGCGCCAGGGTGGCGCTCAACTTGGAATATTTCTTTTTGCAACCTGGATACAATTCTTTCTTGGAGTCCGCATCAATGGTTGGCAGATCCTTGTACCCAATCATACCCTTTTTTGGTCCCTCAAAATCTGCAATCATAGCTTGACGCCTCTGCCCCGATGTTAGATTCAACATCCATGTGACACTAGTCGGGGTTTGGCATCTCGCTGCCCTGGGTATCTTCATCCATGACCTCCTCTTCACCACGTCTGGTCCAACGTGTATATCCATCCATGAATCCCCTAGAGACTAAGTGCAACTGGCCATCTGCAACTTCATGTGACTCTGTATTGGCACAATCAGTACATGGACACGGGATGTAATCCGCATCACAAATTCTCCTCTTTGTACTTCCAGCCAAATTCATGAACTCTGGCATGCCACTGATAAAATCTACGGTTTTCTGATTCTTCATCCATCGAGATCGTTCCATCTGCAGCACACGAATGGTAATTAAAAACAAAACAACAACATTAATACACAGATAAACTGCTACCCAAAGATGCGTGCATAAATCCACAAGGTTTTATTTTCATAATTACTGAGGGCGCTCCATGTTGTTATCCAGACATGTAATGACAAAAATTAATGGCCAGTCAATTTGCACGCAGAGTACTAGTATAACACTACCCTTAGGAATTGAATACCTTAATTAAGCCACTCACGAAAAGAATACCTTAATTAATTAGCCACGTAGCGACCTCCACCCAGCAGACAGAGAAGCGCGATGCGGCGGCACGCCGAGACAGCAGGGTCGAGTAGCAAAGCTTAGTGCGGCTATCGCCTGAAGTTCGACCTCCACTATCCCACCATCGATCGCGATGGATGTGCTTGAATCACGCCGTCGCCGACCTCGAAGGTTGAGCTCCTCCTATCTCCTGCCGTAGACCGAGGATTGACCTCCTATGACGCCGCCACCGCCCACCGACCGAGGATTGACCTCTTCTCTGGTAGCCACTGCCTAGGCCGCCGCCTAGGCCGCCGTCGCCATCTCTATATGCAGAGCGGCTGTTTTTTTACGGATATCCGTAGAGCGGCTGTTTACATAGTATCACTGTAGCTCAATTATATGGACAGGGTAGTACATCACATACTGTTATGTAACGGCAACCGTGTCTAACCTACGTTGTCTTCTCACACGGTTTGGTGCGGAAATCGTGTGTGACATTGTAATTCCTAACACAAACGACATGTATAAACAGTGTGCCATATAAAATATATAGTGCCATAAGTAGTTCTCGACTGTTAGCTTATCCCCAGAGTTTCCCCATTTCCCCCCAAATCCCTACATAACCTCCAAATTCCCTCGTATGGCGCTAACATTGGGGGAATGCAGATGAGTGGTGCTGATGGTTTGGGTGCGGCTGCTCCTGCTCGTATCGCCGCCACGACGGCGGTCACCGCCGAGCACTTGCCTAAGGTCATCAGAAGGCAGGTGTACTATGGATCCGAATCGTCGTGTCAGGTTCCAATCTATCCCAATCTTTTTTAGCATGTCCAAAGTATAGCTCCTTGCTGAATCCGTCCTGAATGACACCCCCCAGGAAAGCTATCTGTCGCTGGACCCCGAGCATGACTCTAGAGTCCCGCAACACGAGTTCGACTCTGAGTTTTGCGCCACCGAGAAGTACCAAAATCTGAGTTGTGTGCATGGGCACACTCCCGCTCGACGTGTATGCACGGAGGGATTCGACATTGGCAGGTGGTTTCTCAGTTGCCCCTTAGAGGTTAGTGCTAAGTTCATCATTTTACTTCAGTTAATGCCACCGCTCATCCTGAATACTATTTAACATTGGCAGGGATATGAGGCTTGTGCCTTTGTTAACTGGCTGGATGAAGAATGGCACGACAGGGCTCGGAGTGTTATCACCAAGCTCGCAGAAAATAACGTAAAGCTGAAGAAGAAACTGGTTGACCTGGAATGTATAATCAGTACGATGAAGCAAGAAAGAATCAATCACAGGCAACAGATGAAAGCAGGAGACAAGAAGGAACTAGCATGTGTAGTTCTGGTTGTCGCATTAGCCATGTTCGATGCGCTGTTTGCAATGATGATTAGGGGTTTTGTTTGACAATACCACTAAAGCACATCTAGATGTGCTCTAAGTAATGCACATCTAGGTCCTATGCCATTGATGTTGCGCAAAGATTCATGCAGATATTTTCCTTTGTCTTTTTTTTTCTTTTCCTTTGTAGATTGATTATTACTTGCTTTATCAATAAGAAGAGCTTAATGTATTGCTTGCCAACTGTCCTACTCCATTCATACCGGCACCGGTGCATATCCCAAAACTCGTTCCTTCTTTTTGTCCTGAAAAAATAAACCAGCCAATCGGAGTCTTGCGCAACCCCGGGAATTTGGAGCGACTCGGGAAATAATTGCGGTTGATTATATCAGTGGTTAGATAATACGTCAACCCCCGCTTCAATTGGCATGACCTCTTCTCTGCATACCCCGCTTAAGTGTCCACCATCTTCATCGTCCCCGGCAGGCCGCGCTACCCACTGGCACACACTCTGCAGCCATGTCGAGCGACAGCGAGGACGACAGTTCGGCCAGGAGCCTGGCGCCCGATTATAGGTCAACATCGAAATCATCCCGCTCGTCTTCCATGAGTCCGGCGTCCAGCCCAGAACTCGATTATATCCGGTTCATGGAAGGGACGCCACCTACGGAGACATCAGACGACAATCAAAAGGACGAGGAGCCATCGGAGGACGAAGAAGAGGACGACGATGATGAGGAGGAGGAATGGTCGAACAAGGAGGAGGAGGAGGACAACGACAGCAACGACGATGACGACGGCGGTGGCGATGAAAAGCCAACCATCAGCGGCAAGAAGCGTCCTCGCCAATACGATGTCGCGGGGCCATCCAACAACAACAACAACAACAACAACAACAACAACAACAACAACAAGAAGGACTAAATTAAGCAGATTGTACATGTTGGAAATATGCCCTAGAGGCAATAATAAAATGGTTACTATTGTATTTCCTTGTTCATGATAATTGTCTATTGTTCATGCTATAATTGTATTAACTGGAAACCGTAATACATGTGTGAATACATAGACCACAACATGTCCCTAGTAAGCCTCTAGTTGACTAGCTCGTTGATCAATAGATGGTTATGGTTTCCTGACCATGGACATTGGATGTCATTGATAACGGGATCACATCATTAGGAGAATGATGTGATGGACAAGACCCAATCATAAGCATAGCACAAGATCGTGTAGTTCGTTTGCTAAGAGCTTTTCTAATGTCAAGTATCGTTTCCTTAGACCGTGAGATTGTGCAACTCCCGGATACCGTAGGAATGCTTTGGGTGTACCAAACGTCACAACGTAACTGGGTGGCTATAAAGGTGCACTACAGGTATCTCCGAAAGTGTCTGTTGGGTTGGCACGAATCGAGACTGGGATTTGTCACTCCGTATGACGGAGAGGTATCTCTGGGCCCACTCGGTAATGCATCATCATAATGAGCTCAAAGTGACTAAGGAGTTAGCCACGGGATCATGCGTTACGGGACGAGTAAAGAGACTTGCCGGTAACAAGATTGAACGAGGTATTGGGATATCGACGATTGAATCTCGGGCAAGTAACATGCCGATAGACAAAGGGAATTGTATACGGGATTGATTGAATCCCCGACATCGTGGTTCATCCGATGAGATCATCGTGGAACATGTGGGAGCCAATATGGGTATCCAGATCCCGCTATTGGTTATTGGCCGGAGAGGTGTCTCGGTCATGTTTGCATGGTTCCCGAACCCGTAGGGTCTACACACTTAAGGTTCGGTGACGCTAGAGTTGTTATGGGAAATAGTATCTGGTTACCGAAGGTTGTTCGGAGTCCCGGATGAGATCCCGGACATCACGAGGAGTTCCGGAATGGTCCGGCGGTGAAGATCGATATATTGGACGAAGGGTATTGGAGTCCAGAAGTGTTCCGGGGGTACCAGGCTATGGCCAGCATGACCGAAAGGTGTTTCGGGAGCCCCGGCAAGTGTTGGAGGGCCTCATGTGCCAAAGGGGAAGGGGCAAACCAGCCCACTAAGGGGTGGTGCGCCCCCCACACCCTTTCCCACATTACTTGGGGAGGTGGGGCGCCTCCACCCGGCTTGGGAGGCAAGCCTCCACCTGCTTGGCTTGGGGGGCAAGTCTCCCTAGGATTTTCCCTAGGGAGATCCAATCTGCTTGGCTTGGGGGGCAAGTCCCCCTAGGATTTTCCCTAGGGAGATCCAATCTGCTTGGCCGCCTCCCCCTCTCCCCTTGCCCCTATATATAGTGGAGGGGTGGGAGGGCAGCCGCACCTCTTCCCTGGCGCAGCCCTCCCTCCTCATACACCTCCTCCTCCTCCTCCGTAGTGCTTAGCGAAGCTCTGCCGGAGAACCACGAGCTCCATCGCCACCATGCCGTCGTGCTGCTAGAGTTCTCCCTCAACTTCTCCTCTCCCCTTGCTGGATCAAGAAGGAGGAGACGTCCCCGGGCTGTACGTGTGTTGAACGCGGAGGCGCCGTCCGTTCGGCGCTAGATCGGATCTTTTGCGACTTGAATCGCCGCGAGTACGACTCCATCAACCGCGTTCTTGTAACGCTTCCGCTTAGCGATCTTCAAGGGTATGAAGATGCACTCCATCTCTCTCGTTGCTAGCATCTCCTAGATTGATCTTGGTGACACGTAGGAAAATTTTGAATTATTGCTACGTTACCCAACAGTGGCCTCATGAGCTAGGTCTAAGCGTAGATTCTATGCACGAGTAGAACACAAAGTAGTTGTGGGCGATGATTTGTTCAATTTGCTTACCGTTACTAGTCTTATCTTGACTCGGCGGCATTGTGCGATGAAGCGGCCCGGACCGACCTTACACGTACTCTTACGTGAGACAGGTTCCACCGGTTGACATGCACTTGATGCATAAGGTGGCTAACGGGTGTCTGTCTCTCCCACTTTAGTCGGATCGGATTCGATGAAGAGGGTCCTTATGAAGGGTAAATAGCAATTGGCATATCACCGTTGTGGCTTTTGCGTAGGTAAGAAACGTTCTTGCTAGAAACCCATAGCAGCCACGTAAAACATGCAACAACAATTAGAGGACGTCTAACTTGTTTTGCAGGGTATGCTATGTGATGTGATATGGCCAAAAGGATGTGATGAATTATATATGTGATGTATGAGATTGATCATGTTCTTGTAATAGGAATCACGACTTGCATGTCGATGAGTATGACAACCGGCAGGAGCCATAGGAGTTGTCTTAATTTATTGTATGACCTGCGTGTCAATGAAAAACGCCATGTAATTACTTTACTTTATTGCTAACCGTTAGCCATAGTAGTAGAAGTAATAGTTGGCGAGACAACTTCATGAAGACACGATGATGGAGATCATGGTGTCATGCCGGTGACGAAGGTGATCATGCCGCGCCTCGAAGATGGAGATCATAAGGCGCAAGATGATATTGGCCATATCATGTCACTTTATGATTTGCATGTGATGTTTGTCATGTTTACATCTTATTTGCTTAGAACGACGGTAGCATAAATAAGATGATCCCTCACTAAAATTTCAAGAGATGTGTTCCCCCTAACTGTGCACCGTTGCGAAGGTTCGTTGTTTCGAAGCACCACGTGATGATCGGGTGTAATAGATTCTAACATTCGCATACAACGGGTGTAAGCCAGATTTACACATGCGAAACACTTAGGTTGACTTGACGAGCCTAGCATGTACAGACATGGCCTCGGAACACAAGAGACCGAAAGGTCGAAAATGAGTCGTATAGTAGATACGATCAACATGGAGATGTTCACCGATGATGACTAGTCCGTCTCACGTGATGATCGGACATGGCCTAGTTGACTCGGATCATGTATCACTTAGATGACTAGAGGGATGTCTATCTGAGTGGGAGTTCATTAAATAATTTGATTAGATGAACTTAATTATCATGAACATAGTCAAAAGGTCTTTGCAAATTATGTCGTAGCTTACGCTTTAGTTCTACTAAAGATATGTTCCTAGAGAAAATTTAGTTGAAAGTTGATAGTAGCAATTATGCGGACTGGGTCCGTAAACTGAGGATTGTCCTCACCGCTGCACAGAAGGCTTATGTCCTTAATGCACCGCTCGGTGTGCTGAACCTCGAGCATCGTCTGTAGATGTTGCGAAACATCTGACATACACGTTTTGATGACTACGTGATAGTTCAGTGTGTGATGCTAACGGTTTAAAATTGTGGCACCAAAGACGTTTTTGAAACGTCGCAGAACATATGAGATGTTCCAAAGACTGTAATTGGGATTTCAGACTAGTGCCCACGTCAAGAGGTATGAGACCTCTGACAAGTTTCTTAAGCCTGCAAACTAAGGGAGAAAAGCTCAATCGTTGAGCATGTGCTCGGATTGTCTGAGTACTACAATCGCTTGAATCGAGTGGGAGTTGTCTTCCAGATGAGATAGTGATGGTTCTCCATAGTCACTGCCACCAAGCTATTAGAGCTTCGTGATGAACTATAACATATCAGGGATAGACATGATGATCCTTGAGCAACTCGCGATGTTTGACACCGCGAAAGTAGAAATCAAGTAGGAGCATCAATTGTTGATGGTTAGTAAAACCACTAGTTTCAAGAAGGGATACTTCATGAAACGGCAAATCAGTTGCTGCTCCAGCGAAGAAACCCAAGGTTGAACCCAAACCCGAGACTAAGTGCTTCTGTAATGAGGGGAACGGTCACTGAAGCAGAACTACCCTAGATACTTGGTAGATGAGAAGGCAGGCAAGGTCGACAGAAGTATATTAATGTGTACTTTACTAGTACTCCTAGTAGCACCAGGGTATTAGATACCGGTTCGGTTGCTAAGTGTTGGTAACTCGAAATAAAAGGCTACGGAATAAGCGGAGACTAGCTAAAGGTGAGATGACGATATGTGTTGGAAGTGTTTCCAAGGTTGATGTGATCAAGCATCGCATGCTCCCTCTACCATCGAGATTGGTGTTAAACCTAAATAATTGTTATTTGGTGTTTGCGTTGAGCATAGACATGATCGGATTATGTTTATCGCAATACGGTTATTCATTTAAGGAGAATAATGGTTACTCTGTCTATTTGAATAATACCTTCAATGGTCTTGCACCTAAAATGAATGGTTTATTGAATCTCGATCGTAGTGATACACATGTTCATGCCAAAAGATATAAGATAGTAATGATAGTACCACATACTTGTGGCATTGCCACTTGAGTCATATTGGTATAAAACGCATGAAGAAGCTCCATGTTGATGGATCTTTGGACTCACTCATTTTTGAAAAGATTGAGACATGCGAACCATGTCTATTAGTATATATGCATGAAGAAAGTCCATACAGATGGATCGTTTGGACTCACTTGATTTTGAATCACTTGAGAAATGCAAATCATACCACATGGGCAAGATGACTGAAAGGCCTCGTTTTCAGTAAGATGGAACAAGAAAGCAACTTGTTGGAAGTAATACATTTTGATGTGTGCAGTCCAATGAGTGCTGAGGCATGCAGTGGATATCATTATGTTCTTACTTCACAGATGATTTGAGTAGATGCTGAGTATATTTACTTGATGAAACACAAGTCTGAATTATTGAAAGGTTCAAGTAATTTCAGAGTGAAGTTGAAGATCGTCGTGACAAGAGGATAAAATTTCTGTGATATGATCATAGAGATGAATATCTGAGTTACGAGTTTGGCACACAATTAAGAAATTGTGGAAATTGTTTCACGACTAACCGCCTGGAACACCATAGTGTGATGGTGTGTCCGAACATCATAACTGCACCCTATTGGATATGGTGCATACCATGATGTCTCTTATCGAATTACACTATCGTTTATGGGTTAGGCATTAGAGACAACCGCATTCACTTTAAATAGGGCACCACACAATTCCGTTGAGACGACACCATATGAACTATGGTTTAGAGAAACCTAAGCTGTCGTTTCTTAAAAGTTTGGGGCTGCGACGCTTATGTGAAAAAGTTTCAGGCTGATAAGCTCGAACCCAAAGCGGATAAATGCATCTTCATAGAATACCCAAAACAGTTGGGTATACCTCCTATTTCAGATCTGGAAGCAAAAGCGATTGTTTCTAGAAACGGGTCCTTTCTCGAGGAAAAGTTTCTCTCGAAAGAATTGAGTGGGAGGATGGTGGAGACTTGATGAGGTTATTGAACCATGACTTCAACTAGTGTGTAGCAGGGCACAGGAAGTTGTTCTTGTGGCACCTACACCAATTGAAGTGGAAGCTTATGATAGTGATCATGAAACTTCGGATCAAGTCACTACCAAACCTCGTAGGACGACAAGGATGCATGCTACTTCAGAGTGGTACGTAATCCTGTCTTGGAAGTCATGTTGCTAGACAACAATGAACCTACGAGCTATGGAGAAGCGATGATGGGCCCGGATTCCGACGAATGGCTCGAGGCCATAAAATCCGAGAGAGGATCCATGTATAAAACAAAGTATAGACTTTGGAAGAACTACTTGATGGTCGTAAGGCTGTTGGGTGCAGATGGATTATAAAAGGAAGACGGACAATGATGGTAAGTGTCACCATTAAGAAAGCTCGACTTGTCGTTAAGATGTTTTCCGACAAGTTCAAGAAGTTGACTACGATGAGATTTTCTCATTCGTAGCGATGCTAAGAGTCTGTTGGAATTATATTAGCAGTTGTTGCATTATTTATGAAATCTTGCAGATCGGATGTCAAAAAAAACATTGTTTCCTCGACGATTTTCTTGAGGAAAGGTTGTATGTGATACAACCAGAAGGTTTTGTCAATCCTGAAAGATGCTAACAAGTATGCATAGATCCAGCAAATCCTTCTAAGGACTGGAGTAAGCATCTCGGAGTTGGAATGTACGCTTTGATGAGATGATCAAACATTTTGGGTTTATGAGAAACTTGTATTTCCAAAGAAGTGAGTGGGAGCACTATAGAATTTTTGATGAGTATATGTTGTTAACATATTGTTGATCAGAAATGATGTAGAATTTCTGGAAAGCATACAAGGTTATTTGAAAAGTGTTTTTCGATGGAAAACCTGGATTAAGCTACTTGAACATTGAGCATCAAGATCTATAAGGATAGATCAAAAACGCTTAATAGTACTTTCAAATGAATACATACCGTGACAAGATTTTGAAGGAGTTCAAAATAGATCAGCAAAGAAGGAGTTCTTGGCTGTGTTACAAGGTGTGAGTATTGAGTAAGACTCAAGACCTGACCACGGCAGAAGAGAGAGAAAGGACGAAGGTCGTCCCCTATGCTTTAGACGTAGGCTCTACAGTATGCTATGCTGTGTACCGCGCCTGAAGTGTGCCTTGCCATGAGTCAGTCAAGGGGTACAAGAGTGATCCAGGAATGGATCACATGACAGCGGTCGAACTTATCCTTAGTAACTAGTGGACTAAGGAATTTTCTCGATTATGGAGGTGGTAAAAGAGTTCGTCGTAAAGGGTTACATCGATGCAAACTTTGACACTAATCCGGATGACTCTGAGTAGTAAACCGGATTCGTATAGTAGAGCAGTTATTTGGAATAGCTCCAAGTAGCGCGTGGTAGCTGCATCTACAAGATGACATAGAGATTTGTAAAGCACACACGGATCTGGAAGGTTCAGACCCGTTGACTAAAAACCTCTCTCACAAGTGAGATATGAACAAACCCATGGGTGTTGGATTCATTACAATCACATAGTGATGTGAACTAGATTATTGACTCTAGTGCAAGTGGGAGACTGTTGGAAATATGCCCTATAGGCAATAATAAAATGGTTATTATTGTATTTCCTTGTTCATGATAATTGTCTATTTTTCATGCTATAATTGTATTAACTGGAAACCGTAATACATGTGTGAATACATAGACCACAACATGTCCCTAGTAAGCCTCTAGTTGACTAGCTCGTTGATCAATAGATGGTTATGGTTTCCTGACCATGGACATTGGATGTCATTGATAACGGGATCACATCATTAGGAGAATGATGTGATGGACAAGACCCAATCCTAAGCATAGCACAAGATCGTGTAGTTCGTTTGCTAAGAGCTTTTCTAATGTCAAGTATCGTTTCCTTAGACCATGAGATTGTGCAACTCCCGGATACCGTAGGAATGCTTTGGGTGTACCAAACGTCACAGCGTAACTGGGTGGCTATAAAGGTGCACTACAGGTATCTCCGAAAGTGTCTGTTGGGTTGGCACGAATCGAGACTGGGATTTGTCACTCTGTATGACGGAGAGGTATCTCTAGGCCCACTCGGTAATGCATCATCATAATGAGCTCAATGTGACTAAGGAGTTAGCCACGGGATCATGCGTTACAGAACGAGTAAAGAGACTTGCCGGTAACGAGATTGAACGAGGTATTGGGATACCGACGATCGAATCTCGGGCAAGTAACATACCGATAGACAAAGGGAATTGTATACGGGATTGATTGAATCCCCGACATCGTGGTTCATCCGATGAGATCATCGTGGAACATGTGGGAGCCAATATGGGTATCCAGATCCCACTATTGGTTATTGGCCGGAGTGGTGTCTCGTTCATGTCTGCATGGTTCCCGAACCCATAGGGTCTACACACTTAAGGTTCGGTGACGCTAGAGTTGTTATGGGAAATAGTATGTGGTTACCGAAGGTTGTTCGGAGTCCCGGATGAGATCCCGGACATCACGAGGAGTTCCAGAATGGTCCGGCGGTGAAGATCGATATATTCGACGAAGGGTATTGGAGTCCGGAAGTGTTCCGGGGGTACCAGGCTATGGCCAGCATGACCGAAAGGTGTTTCGGGAGCCCCGGCAAGTGTTGGAGGGCCTCATGGGCCAAAGGGGAAGGGGCAAACCAGCCCACTAAGGGGTGGTGCGCCCCCACACCCTTTCCCACGTTACTTGGGGAGGTGGGGCGCCTCCACCTGGCTTGGGAGGCAAGCCTCCACCTGCTTGGCTTGGGGGCATGTCTCCCTAGGATTTTCCCTAGGGAGATCCAATCTGCTTGGCTTGGGAGGCAAGTCTCCCTAGGATTTTCCCTAGGGAGATCCAATCTGCTTGGCCGCCGCCCCCTAGGGGAAACCCTAGGGCGCCTCCCCCTCTCCCCTTGCCCCTATATATAGTGGAGGGGTGGGAGGGCAGCCGCACCTCTTCCCTGGCGCAGCCCTCCCTCCTCATACACCTCCTCCTCCTCCTCCGTAGTGCTTTAGCGAAGCTCTGCCGGAGAACCATGAGCTCCATTGCCACCACGCCATCGTGCTACTGGAGTTCTCCCTCAACTTCTCCTCCCCCCTTGCTAGATCAAGAAGGAGGAGACGTCCCCGGGCTGTACGTGTGTTGAACGCGGAGGCGCCGTCCGTTCGGCGCTAGATCGGATCTTCCGCGATTTGAACCGCCGCGAGTACGACTCCATCAACCACGTTCTTGTAACGCTTCCGCTTAGCGATCTTCAAGGGTATGAAGATGCACTCCCTCTCTCTCGTTGCTAGCATCTCCTAGATTGATCTTGGTGACACGTAGGAAAATTTTGAATTATTGCTACGTTACCCAACAATAGCTAGTCTTGTTCACGTTCGCTCAATTAATGTCGTTATTCTGTACCCCTGTCAATCCTCATGCGCGACCGGTAGGATGAAGTCTCATAGAGGATCTTCTCACGTCGCCCACAGGTGGTTGTTGAAACTATGCCCTGGATGAGCACCACAATTCACAAGAAGTCCGTAATGGGCTACCTATAGTTAATCGTCACCACGACCATTCTGTTACCCTCGTACGTCTGGGTTTTGCGAGTATCACAACAATCTTGTTACGCGATCGTTGTATTCACCTATCATCACACCACGTCAGCAGCGAACTTTGTTATGCCCGTAATGGCACACGACATTGAAGGCTGCCGTGTCTATTTTCTGTCTAATCGCACACTAGTTTGGTATGGTACCAACAGTATGCTCAGCATCACACACACACAACTAAAATCTGAACTCGCGTTGATGTACCCACCATCGCAAACGGTTTGCACCTTTTTTGAAGGTTATTTTACACCACCGTTTGCGATTATTGCATCGCACATAGTTTCGTCGAAGGGTCTCTGATCATAGTGTCGCGTTAGCAGCATCCTACAGTAGTGATACTGTATTTGATGAAGATGATATATTTAGTCCTCCAAGCTTTGATGGGCACATTTATTATGATGATAACATGCCTCCTATTTATGATGATTATATTGATAACAGTGGGTTTGGAAGAGTGCCAACTCTAGGTAATGATCCCACTATTTTTTAGGGTGTTGAATCTTTTTACAATATTGATAAAAGTGGATTTGGAGAGGTCATGACTTTATTTAATAATGATTCCACTATTCCGGAAGAGGTTTCAATTGATTATTACGAGAACAAAGTTGCCCTCTATGATGATTATTGTGATGGCATGCATGCTATAAAGAATAATGATAACCATGAAATTTGTCATCATGATTTTAATGTTCAATTTAATTATGTCAATCAAGTATCTCATGATAGTTATTTTATTGAGTTTGCTCCCACTACTATTGATGAGAATAAATTTGCATATGTGGAGAGAAATAAAAGTTCTATGCTTATGTATCATGAAAAGAATGCTTTATGTGATAGCTATATTGTTGAATTCATTCATGATGCTACTGAAAATTATTAAGAGAGAGGAACATATTGTTTAACACGAGAAAAATCTTATACGCTCTTCGTGAGAAGGGAAGAGAAGGAGTGTGTATTTCTCTCATGCGCCGGGGAAAAGAAAATGTGGGCGTGCCAGTGTACCGTAGTACACAAAGAAAAGAAAGAGATGGGAACAGTATTTTATTAATCTCAAGGATAACAAATACAATTCCTGATATGCGCTCCGTGGCCTACTAGCGTGGCCTGCCTGACTAGCGTTGTGCGGTCTCCTGGTTCCCGGGGCCTCGGAAGGCTCCCGGTTAATTACTCCCGCGGGTTGCTCCGCGAGATACCTCCGATTAAGCTGTGTCGTCGTCTTCGTCGTCTTCACTTCACGTTCTCCATGCATATGATGATGGTGTGTGTAGGTGCGGGCAGCGGCAAAGCCCGTGTCCTCGTCGGTACACGTGCCGCGCAAAAGATGGCTTTGTGCTAGCCACGTCCGCCCTCGCCGTCGCGCCTCGTCGGTCTTGACAGCGTTGATGTAGTCGGTATTGGAGTAGCATGGATCCTGCTTGGCTCAGACTTCTTGACGATGTAGCAGCTTCGTCGGGGTACGCAAGGGGTTGCCTCGCGGGAGTATTCTTTTGTGGAGACTGTCGTCGGTGTAAAACCAACGCACGCTTGCATCGGCATGGCCGGTGTAGTTGGTGTCTCATCTCGACTAGACGCCGAGGTTACGGCAGTCTGCGGAGACAAAGACTCTGCCTCACGAGGCCGTGAAAGGTAACGTCTTAGAGGGGCGTGGTTGATGCCTCATCTCAACTAGACGCCGTATTCGGTGGTCTGCCAAAACAAGGATCTCGTCGCAGGACCGAAGAAAGGTAACATGATGGACGGGCGTGGTTGATTCCCTGTCTCAGTTAGACGCCGTATTCGGTGGTCTGCTAAGACAAGGAGCACGCCGCCTGTATGACGACGAGACCTCTGCAACGAAGGGTGCGTCTTGTCTCAGCTAGACGCCGTATTCGGTGGTCCACCAAGACAAGAGCAAAACATTGCCGATGAAGGATGGCTTTATGGAGGGACGTGGTTGATGCCCTGTCTCAGCTAGACGCCGTATTCGGTGGTCTGCTAAGACAAGGAGCACGCCGCCTATATGACGACGAGACCTGTGCAACAAACACTACAAGAAATATGTCAACTAGTGACCTTCTGGCAGTGGACCCTGGAAGAATTGGTCATAGATCTATGACCATTTGAGACCAATTGGTCAAAAGCTTTTCGGGGGCTCCAAACGCTAAACTATATCGACCATTTTGGTCAGAAAGGTCGTAATTTCCTTACACGAAATGGTCACAAAGTAGACAACACTGATCCGCTGCCTTATTTCTAGCTGGTCATGACCAATATAGATAGTCATAACCTTGTAAGTTGTGGTGGATTTCTATGACTAGGCGCCACCTTGTCAGTTTTGCCTATGTGTCATGTCCATGTGTCAATTTTTGCCCTAGATTGTGAAGCAACCTATATTTCTGTCATTCCCAAAATTCCCAAAAAAATTGGGCATTCTTTACTATCCAAATCATTGCCTCATGACAATATTCAACTCCATTTGCCTGGTAAATCTACCTCGGCAAATTTCCAAAGTTTTTGTTCAACTTGAACTGTTATGAAGGAAGTACTATCTAGGCATATCCTAATGAGCTGAATTTTTGCCACATCTTCTATATTCCCAAATCATTGCTCTCCACAAAATTTGAGCCCCATCTAAACAATACATGTGAGTGTGGCTTCAACATTCATATTTCTGTCCAGTGTGGTACGTTGCAAAGCAAGTGACACCTAGGCTCCTCCATTTGAGCTACAAAATTTCCAACATAGTGTCCTCAGTAGATGATCATCCTCAGCCAAAACTCAGGCCCATTGGCCATGTGCATTTCCCGTGCCACTAATCAAACACTTGGGTGCTAATTCATGTTTGAGCTCAGTTCAGTCTCCTTGTGAGATTCCTCTATTGCCTTCTTCCTGACACCTATCAGGGGAGTGCCCAACCCACTAGACATGCCTAGGCCGCCCGGAACACGTGGCAACACCACGGTCACGCGGTGACCACGCGGCGGGCATGCGAGTCTACGCGCTTTGGAGTTGGGGCCCTGGGCCACCATCCAAACCTCAATGTATCGCCACCAAACCATGTATTTCTGATTAAATAGATACTTATGTACCTATAAATGATTTTTGGAAAAAATAAAGACCAAACTATGAGGCAGCTGCAGTTCAAATTTGACCCGCTTCCTACTGAATCGGCGGAAATTTGTCTTTTTCACCAGAGGTGTATAACTACTTTTGACGACCAACCATTTTGTCAATTGTACATTAAATATGGCCTAATATATTATAAAAATGACCTGGTCCCATTTTGCAACAAATATATGGTAGGTCCTTCACAAAAAAAACTCATTTTGGGCACTCGAAAAATGGAAAATTGATTTTTCGTCCAAAGAAAATGAAAACTCCCTTAGGCAACATTGTTTGCCATTCCAATATGCACCCTTGTGCACAATCTGAGATCATTTGAACAAACTATGTCATGAATGTGGCCATAAGATTGATCATTTGGCTTGAAAGCCATGAATCTTCAGAGATGATAGCTCATTTCTGAGAACACTTTTTAAAAAGAATTGCCGTATTACAAGTTTATTATTTTTTCTGGTAACTTGGTCACATATAATGACACAATGCGAAGGTTTTCCAATTTTTTTGTTTTTTTGAATTTTTTATACCCGTTTCAAAATGCGGTCAAAACCGTTCCTAGCTAGTGGTTGAATCTTGGAATTTTTTGGTGTTTCTCTGATTAAATAGATACTTTTGTACCTAGAAATGATTTTTTTGAAAAAATAAATAGCAAACTATGAGGCAGCCGTAGTTCAAATTTGACCCGCTTCCTACTAAATCGGCGGAAAATTGTCTTTTTCACGAGAGATTGATCGAAACTTTTGACACCCAACCATTTGGTTAATTGTGCATTAAATATGCCTAGTATTTTAGAAAATTGATTTGGTACAATTTTGCAACAAATATATGGTAGGTCCTTCACAAAAAAACTCATTTTGGGCACTAAAAAAATTGAAAATTGATTTTTTGTCCAAATAAAACGAAAACTCCCTTAGGCAACATTGTTTGCCATTCCAATATGCACCCTTGTGCACAATATGAGATCATTTGAACAAACTATGTCATGAATGTGGCCATAAGATTGATCATTTGGCTTGAAAGCCATGAATCTTCAGAGATGATAGCTCATTTCTGTGAACACTTTTTTAAAATAATTGCCGTATTACAAGTTTATTATTATTTTTGATAACTTGGTCACATGTAATGACACAATGCGAAGTTTTTGCAATTTTTTGTTTTTTTTGAATTTTTTATGCCCGTTTCAAAATGCGGTCAAAACGACGGGAATGACCGTTCCTAGCTAGATGTTGAATCTTGGAAATTTTTTGATGTTTCTCTGATTAAATAGATACTTATGTACTTAGAAATGATTTTTGAAAAAATAAAGAGCAAACTACGAGGTAGCTACAGTTCAAATTTGACCCGCTTCCAGCTGAATCGACGGAAATTTGTCTTTTTTACGAGAGGTGGATCAAAAACTTTTGACACCCAACCATTTGTTCAATTGTGCATTAAACATTGCCTAATATTTTAGGGAAATGATTTGATCCAATTTTGCAATAGATGTATGGTAGGTCTTCACAAAAAAACCATTTCGCGCACTTGAAAAATAGAAAACGGCTCTTTTGTGCAATGAAAACGAAAACTCCCTAGATCAACATTATTTGTCATCACAACATACAAACATGTGCACAATATTATTTCATTTTAACAAACTATAAATGGTTAATATGTTGAATGTTTGCCCTAAATAAGAGGAAAAAAACTACAAGAGAAACATAAGCTGAATTCTGATTGGTGGAATCCGTTGTGACATGAATCGATGACGTGGGAAACAATCGATGACGCCCCACCCTCCACGCGCTCGCCCGCCTCTACGGCTCCGTCGACACCGAGATCTCCCAGTGCGTCGAGGTACCCTACTCTCCGCGCCCTACCCCCGCTGCCCTGGTCTGAATCTGATCTGTTTGGTTGCAGAAAGCGGAGGCGGCGAAGCAGGGGAAGAACCGGGCCACGGTCGTCACGCTCAACGCCGAGATCCGCCGCGCCAAGGCCAAGCTCCTCGAGGAGGACCTGCCCAAGCTACAGCGCCTCGCGCTCAAGAAGGTTCCATCGTCTCTGCACATCCCACTGCCCCGCTAGATCTGCTTCTTTGACCGCTAGGACTCGCCATGTCCATCTTTACTAGTAGCGACCTTGAGAGACCGCCTAAATTTAGGATTTCCGGGGTTGTTGATGTCAACGGGATAAAAGTGAAGTAATTTCTGTGTTAATTAGGTGATTTGTTGGGTCACTTCCTGGAGTTTAGGATCGGTGGGACTAGTATGTTTTCTGCAGAGTTTACTTTGGTCATTATATATATAATCATGTCTGAACCTGAACTGTACATGGAAGCTTGGTTGCATTCGTGGGATGCTGAGTATTGGGGAATATTCAACTTTACAAGTTTCAACTTATTCTGTCATCTTTATTTTGGTTCCCTGTCAGTTGTTGGAATGACCTGCAAATTGGATCCATGCAGATGTTATGCAGTGTATCTGAAATTGTAGTGTATCTACACTCAGGTTGCTCAATTTGCATATATTCTTTTCACTGGAACTATCAGATGTGCATGGTTATTTGACCATAGTTTTGAAAGCATATGCCACACATATAATGTGAGACGACAGTACATTGTCAGCGCCAGTATTATTCCACATCCTAAATTACATGTGCATCTCCGCCCTGTTGGTGATTTTCCGCCCTGTTGTCTAGCTGTGGACACCAGGTGGTAGCCTTTCTGGTCAAGGTGGTCACAACATCAATATTTATTTGCTCTGTTTGTAATGCTTGATGTTTAGCGTGTGAAACTGGGTTTTGCATGATAAATCAGTCACCTTTGGCGATCGCTACAGTAGAAATGTGTCTTCCTTTGTTAATTATGCTGGAAGGATAATACTGTAGGTAGACCATTTACTTATGAGCGTAATTATGAAATAGTATCGCTCATCGCCTCCCGCAGGCCTTTGAAGTTCCAATCAATCCAATCTGCTAGTTTAGTTTGCCACAGTTTGGGGCTACTCCAATCTGAACACGTCCCTGTAGCTTGGAGTGCCTTGGGTTTCACTTAACATGTGTGTACATGTATGGAACAGAGGAAAAAAGTAAGAGGGCAATTCAATTTCAGAGAGAAAGAGAGAGAGATGCGTACATGTATGGTTCAGGCAATGATTTATACATGTATTCTTGGACTGCATCATGGATGAGCATGTCTTGTTCAACTAAAAGAATTTATTAATTGAAAAGAACTAACTCCAACAAGTGATACGTGCAGGTACTTGTGGTGAGAAGCAACCTCCGGCTGATCGTCAGGGTCATGGCGCCCCCTCACCCCGTGCATTTGGCGGCTCGCAGCGGGGACTTGGATTGCATCCTGAAGCTGCTAGTGTGGGGAGCTGATCGGCTCCAAAGGGACTCTGCTGGGGGAGAACTAGATCCCTGCCATGGTCTTGCCTTACACATTGTTGGTCTGCTGAATTTTGTGCTATGAGGTCGCTGTCAATAGTTTCTCTTGTCCAACGCATGATCACATTATCTCGGTCTTGTACAAATGCTAGCAGGTACTGGGTCATCTGTTCATTTGCATTTCACGCGGGTTCATATTCTGCATAGTGTGAGACTGGCATCTTTCATTTGGTTTGCTGGAACATTGCAGAAAAGAACTTCTTTACATAGAAAACATTGCAAAAATAAAATGTGCGGAAATCTTGAACGGGTTTGGGTATGTTTTCAGCATCTCTGTATTGCACTAGTAATTCACCAATGATTCTTAAGTTCTACCTGTGAGCACCAAATGTTTGGGAACTCTTTTGTAATTTGGTTAATCAGCATTTGTATTGTACCACTTCCTGGTTGCCGTATCAAATGTTATACCATTGCACTATTTAGTTACTTTTCAAAGTTGTGATAAATATAGTTTTTTTTTACTTTCAAGATAGCATCAAATTCATGTCTTCCATTTTTCTCATCTACGCTGCGTGTCTATATATAGCAGCACAATTTTAGTTGCTCTGTAGGTTATCAGTAGAACTCAACTAGCCAATTAACAAGTGAACTCACTATGCATTTGCTGAATCCATATTTGGAAAGTTCACTGACCCTGCTACTATAACAAACTGCTGGTGGTGGCTCTTTCCCAGGTATTACATGCATCATCAGTCCTATATAGCTGCTGCTCATATACTCATTTTGTTCTAGGAAAGTGGGAGGGCAGGGGCCCTTGATTTTCTTGCATAATTTGAGCAAATTTGAGCAAATGTGATTTTTATTCTCTGAAGTTGATTCTCATGTGTGGTCATACCAACAATACATGCTTAAGACATCAGTGGCTGGACTGTAGATGTTTGAATCAGGAAAAAAATTGTGGGGAAATGGTCCATTTATCCTTTATTACTTTGTGTTTTCTCTTCTAGAATTAGTGTACTTTACTTATATGTTTATATGTTGAATGACAGAAGCTTAAGGTGAAGAAGGCCATCGAGAAGGGCAACACCGACGGCGCCCAGATATATGCCGAGAACGCCATCCGCAAGTGCACCGAGCACATGAACTACCTCCGCCTCGCCCCATACGCCCATGAGTGATATATACTACTTGCCTGCTGCTGTATCATATTGCTTACTTTTTTACATCAGATCAACTATGAAGAGAATTGGTGGTGGTTAGGGTGTTCTGGTGCTTATGTAATCTTCTTTCAGGCCTTTCGAGATAAGAGTTCTTTAGCTGACAAGTTTAGCAAATGCTGCAGTGCCTATGGTTTAGTTTTACACTTGCGTAAAAATGAATGGCTGCTACTGTTTCTAGTTTTAGGTTGGGATGAGATGCATGTTTGCATGCTTGTGCTTCTGTAACTACAATCTATACTACTGCTATTGTCATATCCTGGTTGTTTTGTTGCTACCAATATTTGTCCCATGTTTTGTTTCCTTGCATGCTTACTACTACAATCTATACTACTATTGTGCAAGATGTTCACATGTTAATTTTTGTTGACTAAAATCTCTTATGCTGTTGACTTAGCTTGACCCAGAACAGCAGCATCCTTGATGTGACTAACCTTCACCTCGTTCTTTCTCTCGCAGACTTGAAGGAGGCCGTATGCAAGGCACCAAGGTGCATGGTGCTCGCAAGCGACGAACGGAGGCTGTTTGACATCGGCTACGCAAACCACCATTGTGAGCTCCTCCCTTTGCTATGCTACAACCATGCTCTGTTTCATGGGTTAGTTAGGATTTTGATGCTTTTTGCGCCGTGGTTGAGTCCTTGCCGACTGTTGTGTCGATGATCAAGTGCCGGTGCCTCATCTGGCTATTTTATTTGCTGCTGGTAATTAGTAGTATTAGAGTGTCGCTGGTTTTTTAGGATGTGGCTGAAACCATTGGATGGCCTTCCTGTACATGTTATCCAACATTAGTACTTGTCCCATTTTTTGTTTCCTTGCTGGACATGCATGTTATGGTTCAAGTGTCGATGATGTCTAGTAGATAGTTTGCTAGCTATATACCTGCTGCTGATTGATGCTCTTGTGGTTAGCATTATACTTCTGGAATCATATTATATTATATCTAGTGTTCTTGTGGTTCTGTGAAGATGCATCACAAACATGTTGGTTTATCATATATTTGGCCAAAAAAATCTACATTTCTATGAGATCTCTTTCAATATATAATTTTTCGATAGTCTGTACACGGAACCTTGTGGTTTGCAAATCTACTCCAGGAATAATAGCGACTCTAATGCTGGTAGCCTATGTGTTCACTCTTTTACAGGAGCTCCAGGTCTATGAAATTTGAAGTTCGAAGCCGTATAGCCCTACTCAGCATAGAGCCTTAGACTGTAAATATTGTAATAGTAGGCATATTTGGGCTGTAATACACTATATACAGATTGTAGTAGACTTAGTTTTATTTGATGAACTACATTTGTACTGTTTCGTCTGAAATATTGACTATGTATGTGATTTGAAAACGTGTGGAATGGAAACTTTACTCGCGGGACCCACTTATGAAAATAATCTGCGTAGTTTTGAAATTTCTGTCAAGTGGGCTCAATGTGTGAGATGATGACAAGTGGGACCTATCTGATTGATGGGACCATCTCCAAAATATAATGGCCCAAACAATTTTAGAAGGCCACGGCCCAACAATAAAAAAGACTACAATATTGGGCTTGGCCCATGAAGCTAACAAAAATTGACAGGAAAAATATATATAAATAAGCTGAATTAATGGGCTCGGCCCATATAGACACCTAATTGGACCGGGCTGAATCTTATCAATGACCTTTTCAATTGGTCGCAATTTTGCCACGTCAGATTGTCACGTCGGATCCAACGTGGCCTGGGCAGAGAGGTAGCGACCAAAACAGAAGGTCATAGAATCAACGACCTTTTGTTTTGGTCGTGGAATTCCACGACCTTCTCATAGAGAAGGTCGTTAATTTCAGTTTACGACTGCCAGCTTTTGACCATCTGTTTTTTGTCAAAAAAAGGTCGCAAATAAAAATCAATGACCTTTCAGTGACCAATAGTGGGGTCACAAGTTGACATATTTCTTGTAGTGAAAGGGTGCTCCCCGTCTCAGCTGGACGCCGTATTCGGTGGTCTGCCAAGATAAGGGAAACACATCACAGGGTCGAAGAAAGATGACATTGAGGGGAGTGATTGATGCCATGTCTCAGCTAGACGCCGTATTCGGTGGTCTGCCAAGACTAGGATCATGCCGACTGTACGCTGAAACCTTTATGCCATGAAGGGTGCACCCCGTCTTGGTCAGACGCCATATTCGGTGGTCCGCCAAGACAAAGGCGCTGCCTCACGGGGCCGAGGAAGGTGACTTTGTAGAAAGGCGTGGTTGGGCCCCGTCGTTGGCGAGCTCCGTCTGCACTCGATGAAGGGCTTTGTGTGGACAAGATCCGGCGATGTTGGTGTAGTCTCCTTGTTCGATGAAGTCCTCTCCGGTGCCGGCAGCGGGATCAAACGAGCGTTGTCTTCGGCGATGAGCACGTACTCTCCATGTAGTGCATGCATGCTGGATGTAAGGGGGAGACAAAAGAAAAGAATTAGACATTAGTCTCACCTTTCGGAAACATGACCTTTGCGTCCATCGCCATCGGAGTTCTTTGCGCGGATGAGAGTACGCCGAGTCGCCAATCTCCTGCCAACGTGCGCGTCTCCTCCCTGCGTGAGTTGTGCTTGGGTTTTGTCATGCGTGAGATCTGCGTGCATGAGTTTCTCTCGTGGGTTTGCTGCTTCTCCCCAATGTTGAGACTTTGCCTCTATATATAGGCGTCCGGCTGGGGTAGAGGAAAGGAAACGTGAGATTTCTTGGTCCGTACTCTTGCTTCGTTCGGTAGGTCACCTTTCCTTTTGTATTTGTTTCCAAATTTTGGAGACTTGCCGATTGTGTATTGCTCCTCGTCCAAGTTGATGCGTAAGCTAAGGAAATCCCAATGCCGCTTCTACACCTTCCTTCTGCTAGAAACTTTCCATTTGAGCCTGCAAAAAGAAAGGAAAACATCTTGCGTACCTGTGATTACCCGACTGCAGATGGACCTGCCTCTTGTTTTTTTTGGACCAATACGTGTGCCTGCTGGCTGGCCCGCGAATACTCAAGTATGTACGCATGCGTACATGGTTGTCGCGTATAATCTACCAAAAATACATGCTTGTATACTACCTTACGTGTGCATGCGAAAAGGTAACCAAAGACTAGGTAGCATATGAGTGGGCTAAAGTACAGGTACACGTATATGCTTGGTTTGAGTACTGCGGGTATTCGGGTATATACACGCGGGCTTGCCGGCCGGCCGAGATACCCGAATACGTACATAGCGTACAGATACCAAGTGCAAGGCAAGCTTGTCACGTACATGCACAACCCTCTTTTTTATTATATTTTCTTTTGAACCTGCATGCATAAACTTTACACATATGATAATAAGCCCAGTCTCATGTACATTACCGTGCCGAGCTTGAAGTTGAGGTTGATACGGTGAAGCACGTCGGACAACTTCATACAAGGCAAGTTCACTTCAACTCTTCGTACAAGGAAGCAAAGTCCTCAACATAGTCCAAAGCTCCCCATCGATGCAATCCCTTGCCGCATCTGATCAGGGTTCTTGCATACGTCTTGCCATGTATGTATCATCTAAGCTGCTATAAAGATGAGACCCCGGGTAGCATCCAAGAGCACACAAGTTTGACCATCGCCAACAACACATCCGATCGGAAGAGAAAAAGGTACAATTTTGTTATCTCTTCTCTGAAGCTAATGCGTCGCCTGGACTTTGCACGTTCTGTGTGCATGCCCAGTAGATAAACTTGCATCTTTTGTCTCCTGCTAACTTTATATTTGTTATTTCACTCGTATCATCAGGACACCATGGGACGGGGCGACAAGTCAAAGAAGTATGGATCGAGAGATGTTGAAGGCTCGACGAGCGGCAGCAGGAACGACAAAGGTGGCTCAACTCCTCCACCACCTCCAAGCAAGTCAGGAAACCATTCCAAGGGCGTGGAGTACACACGCCGGTCACCGCCATTGCCAAGTGCCCCGCCGCTTGTACTGAAGTCGCATAGCTCAGCGCCACGGACTACGCGTAGCTACCCGAACCGCAACTCAAAGAGTTCTGACGAGACATCCATCCCCCTTGATGCCGACGCTCCACCACTAGGGAACCCGGAGGTAAAGAAAATAATAAAGAATCAGAGCTCGCATGAATGTATTTCTTCCTTACTCCTACGTATATCCTGTACGCATGCAGGATAAGCTTGACGACGTGTTGCCGTTCGTGCCTATGAGCCACGGTATGGAGCAACTCTTAGACGAGGTGATGGAAAACATGGACCAAGATGGGTCGGCCACCAAATCCGCACCTCCGGTCAAGTCTAGTTCGGTGGCGCAGCACACGCCCCCGGAAGCGAGTGATCCAGCTGCGAATTCTTCAACTGTGGCAGGGAGCGATCTTGTCGTAAAACCCGCCTCCCTGGTGACAAAGCCCGCTTCTTTAACCACATCAATAGGCACCCCTGAAGTGGAGAAAAAGCGGTCATCGGGAGCTATCAATGACAAGGATGTTGGGGTAACTGCAAAGAAGCCAATGCCGTCTGCTTGCGGTACGTGTATAGTACCCCTGCCACCTTTGCATGATTTGATTTTTTTGATGCTTTCTTGACTCTTTCTCTTTTTGTCGCCTTTCTAGATGTCTCCAGCAAATCAACTAATCTAGAAGGCTTTTATTCCCCTGAGGCAAAGGAGCTCCATCTCTTAATTGAGCAACACCAGAATATCTTTGCTGGAGAAAACACTCTGCTCGAGAAGCTCAAAGTCCCTCCAACTAGTAAAATCTCAACGCCAAGCCTTGTTCTCCTGCCCGGAATAGCAGCAAAGTACATTTCAATAGGACTCAAAGATATACAAGAGGCACTAAGGGAGCAGCCAATCAATGAGGAGCTAACCATCATGAAAATAGAGTCTGTGATAAGTATGTGGAAGATCCCATATGCGAACGAGGTCCCGCCAGATCTCAAACTCATTTTCCTCCACATTTGTCCCCTCATGTTCATCAATGCTATCCGTCGAAGAAGGATGATTAATGATGGTAGTTTTGATGTTGGAGGTTACCTTATTGGTGGCTTTAGCCATGAGGCACTTGGCGGTGATGTTCTCATTGGGTGAGTCGAAGAGAGACACCCGTGGAGTCTTCGCAATGGCAACGGAGGCCATGGCAACCGACTCACCATCTTCATCATCGTCATCATCCTCATTGTACTCTTCTTGTACCACCAACGCCTTGGGAGGAGTCTTCTTGGTGAAGTTGCTCTTGTTGGGGAACGACTTGGCCTTGTCTTTTCTAATGAGCTTGCCACCATTGTCTTCCCTCTTCTCGTAAGGGCACTCCGCAACAAAGTGGCTCACATTGCCACAATTGAAGCAAGTCCTCATCCGTTGCTTGCCCTTTGCGCCACTTGAATTGCTCTTGTTGAAGTTTGGCCTTGTGTTCTTCTTGCTCCAAAATTGCCTTGAAGCAAGAGCCATGTGTTCATGATAGGCATACTTCGTATCTTCGAGGTTGCCCTCCTCTTCTTCCTCTTCATCCTCTTCCTCCATACTAACCTTGGCCTTTAAAGCAAGGTTGGGCTTCTTTACTCTTTGAGAACGAAGAACCGCATTGTCGGCGGTCTTGTCCAAGATGCTCATAGCAACAAATTCATCCAACACTTCACTTGATGATAAGGTGTGGAAGTCCGGCCTTTGACGAATTACGGAGGACATGGCTTTGTGGTAGGGCATCATTGCCTTGAGGAATTTGCGCTTGATCCAATTGTCATCCGTGTCCTTACTTCCATGATCTCGGAGAGAGACCGCGAGTTTGGTTACTCTCCGAAAAAGCTCACGAGGTTCTTCATCTTCTTTCATTGCAAACTCGTCGGCTTCATCTTGCACCACTTCATAGTTGGAGCGTTGAATGCTTGCGCTTCCCCGATAGAGGGAAACAACTTGGAGCCAAGCATCTTTGGCCACGGTGTAAGGCCGGAGATGAGGAAGATCTTCGGGTGGGATTGCTTCTTGGATGATGAAGAGAGCATTCTCATTGAATTGATGATCCACAACTTCTCTAGGAGTGAAGTTACTTCGGTCATGCGGATAAAAACCCTCTTCAATGATTCTCCAAAGGTTAGTGTTCACATGATTTAAATGACGCTTAAAACGATAGACCCAAGAATCAAAATCTACATTCTTCTCAATCTTAGGGGCCGGGCAGACATGATTCAAATGAGTGGAAGGGAGTGGTCCACCATAGACAGGTGGAGGTTCCACATGGGCAAAGATGCCGGTCCCATTTTTATCACTAGAACAAGGAGCTTTCTCGCTAGAAGCTTCCCCTTTGTCGGAGGTAGCATCCGTCACCTTGTTAGCGGGATCACCCACTTTCAACGGTGCAGTGGTAAGTTTAAGCCCTTCTAATAATTTATTCAACATGCTTTCGACCTTGGTCGTCATGGAGGTTTTCAATGTGTCCAACGCCACATTGAATTCCTCACGAGAGACCGCGGTTCCCCCATCTCCCGTAGACGAGACTGGATTCTCACCGGAGTGCTCCTCCGCACCGTCTACGACGTCAACCATACTCTTTGGACGGTAAAGTCCTTAATAAAGAGACGAGGCTCTGATACCAATTGAAAGGATCGATATAGTTGACTAGAGGGGGGGTGAATAGGCAACTAACAATTTTTCTCTTTTCTTTACCAAATTAAACTTTGCATCAAAATAGGTTGTCTAGATATGCAACTAAGTGAACAACCTATATGATGCAATGACAACAAGCACGCAAGCAAGTAAGAGATATAACCCGAGTAAACTTGCGAAAGTAAAGGAACGAGATAACCAAGAGTGGAGCCGGTGAAGACGAGGATGTGTTACCGAAGTTCCTTCCTTTTGAAGGGAAGTACGTCTCCGTTGGAGCGGTGTGGAGGCACAATGCTCCCCAAGAAGCCACTAGGGCCACCGTATTCTCCTCACGCCCTCACGCAATGCGAGATGCTGTGATTCCACTATTGGTGCCCTTGAAGGCGGCGACCGGACCTTTACAAACAAGGTTGGGGCAATCTCCACAACTTAATTGGAGGCTCCCAACGACACCACAAAGCTTCACCACAATGGACTATGGCTCCGCGGTGACCTCAACCGTCTAGGGTGCTCAAACACCCAAGAGTAACAAGATCCGCTAGGGATAAGTGGGGGGAATCAAATTTCTCTTGGTGGAAGTGTAGATCGTGGCCTTCTCAACCAATCCCGAGCAAATCAACAAGTTTGATTGGCTAGGGAGAGAGATCGGGCGAAAATGGAGCTTGGAGCAACAATGGAGCTTTTGGGGGAAAGAGGTAGATCAACTTTGGGGAAGAAGACCCCTTATATAGTGGGGGGAACAAACCAACCGTTACCCCACTTCTGCCCCGAAGAGAGCGGTACTACCGCTGTGCCAGCGGTACTACCGCTTGCCACTATAAGCGGTACTACCGCTCCTCATCGCGGTACTACCGCTTGGCCCACAGCGGTAGTACCGCAGTGGGAGGGCGGTACTACCGCATACGAGCGGTACTACGACCCCCACAGCCGCGGCCAGTACCGTAAAACCCGACACGAAAAAAGAGCCCTCGAATCGAGGCGGTACTAGCACGAGACCACCGCGGTACTACGACTGGGGGCTACTAGCGGTACTACTGCTCTGGAGCGGTACTACCGCTTGTGGCACCCAAGCGGTACTACCGCTCCGTCCCGCGGTACTACCGTTGGGACCAGAGTGAGCACACAGTTGGGGGCTACCAGCGGTACTACTGCTCTGGGCGGTACTACCGCTCCAGAGCGGTACTACCGCTTGTAGCACCCAAGCGGTACTACCGCTCCGGCCCGCGGTACTACCGCTGGGACCAGAGAGGACACACTGAGAAGAGAAACGAGCCCATCATCGAAACGGAAAGGCTCGGAGGGAGGGGCAAAGGAAGTGTACGTGATGATTCCGCCCTAGCCTTTCCAAAACGGACCCCCTCTTGATAGTACGGTGATCCCTATGAAACTAGTCCACCAAACTAATCCGAAAGGACTACACCGTCTTCGCTTCAAGCTCCGAGGGGAGGGAATCATCTCGTGCCAAAAGGATGAATCTCTGAAAAACACTCAATGCACACGATTAGTCCGCAAAAGCATTGTCATCAATCACCAAAACATCTTAGGGATAAATATGCCCTTACAATCTCCCCCTTTTTGGTGGATTGATGACAATATGGGATTTGCACAACTGGGAAAAGACAAAGGACATAAGCAAACCCCAAATCTCTAAAATATAGACGGGCTCCCCCTAGATGTGTGCCATCAAGATAAGTGCTTTGGACTGCACGACACACATACTAGGATCAACACTCCCCCTGTATTTTAGAGACCAACAACCTAAGCGAGATACAAGATAGCAGGATATATAACATAATGAAGCATATAACTCATGAGATATCAAATGACTAGAGACAAAGATAAAGATATGATAAGGATAGGGTAGCATATGTCTCACACCATATGACTTGAACTAAAGTCTCACTGAACACAAAACCAAGCAAAGCACAAGGTAGCACACAACGAAAGCACAAAGGCAAAGACACACTCGCAACACAACGACGCAAATCCCTAAACTCTCTCCCCCTTTGGCATCGAGACACCAAAAGGGGCAAAGAGCTAACCTACGGCTCCAGGTGAGAGCATGCTGAGGATCTCGAACATCAGGACTCTGCGTGATCATCTGCACTGCCGCCCTCGCCCGGAAACTGCTCGGCATCTGAATCGGTCCTCGGACAGTGCTGCGGGATCCACTCCTCCTCCTCAGTAATCTGACCCTCAGAGCCGCTGGTGATGGTCGCACCCATCTGACGCATAAGCTCCTTATGACGTCCCCTTGCCTTCTTCTCAGCCACATGAGTCATGTACTGACCGTGAGACTCCATGCAGAACAGCTTCTTCATCTTGTGTTTGAGCTTCTTTGCCCAAGAGGGCTCTGCCGCAGAAGGCTCTGTCCGAGAAGGCACATAATCCTCATCATCATCACCGGCATCAGCCTCGTCCTCGGTCTCCATGGCAGCAGCAGAAGATGGAACTCCAGATCTACCCCAATTATCCTTCTTCCTCAGACGCTTGATCTCATGAGAGACCAACTCTCCAGTTTCCAGCTGCTCCTCAGGATAGGTATGTCTCCAGGCCCTCTCAATAAGCAACATAATGAACGGACCATAAATTGGGCACTTGCGCTCAGAAACAGCCGCCAGAAGTTCAGACCACATGACATGAGAGATGTCCAGGGACTCGCCAGTGTTTGCTTCCTTCTCACGCTGGCAGAAGAGAAGCATGTCCACAAGATAAGAGTGTACCATGTCCAGATTCCCAATACGAGGGAAGAGAGTCTCGCGGAAGATACGGTGAAGGATGTCCAGATAGGCAGACAACTCATAGGTTTCCTTCCTGGTCTCAGGGTTGACCTTCCGAGTACAGTAGGGCCAGAGGGCTTGCTTGTGAGTGGAGGTAACATTTTGGTGAGGACGAAAACCGACTGGAGTCTCGAGCCCTTGATCTTCCACCTCAAGCAGCCCCATGAAGGCCTGCCACTTGACAGCTAGCACCTTCCCATTAGTCATCCAAGTCAGAGTCCTGTCTGCATCAGTTCCTAGGTGAACAGTGGCAAAGAACTGTGCCAGCAAATCTGCATCAAAGTCCTTGTTGAACTGCATGATCCTGAGAATGTTCAACTGAGAGCACATCTGAAGGGCATCACCAAAGTACTCAGGGTCCTTCTCCATAGCATCCGTGTTGATGGAATGAACATTGACAAAGAGGTTCTTCTTAGCCTTGATCACATCAAAGTATGTGGCATACTGAAACCGGTTCCAGAACGGGCGATTGACAAGGTTGGGTTCTTGGTCTTCCTCATATGGGTTGCGCCGACGCCTGTCCCAGAATTCCTTGCTAGACATCTCAGTCACCTTCTTGCCACTTGGCTTCGGTCGGCTGGCAATCTTCTTCTTGCGAGGAGGATTAGCACTTGAGGAAGCACCCCCTGCCGGCGGTGGAGCACTGGAAGAACCACCTGCAGTCTCAGATGAGCGGTACCGCTTTGACGTTGAACGCCCGGGGTTGACACGGCGGACTTGCTGCTCAGGATGTTCATCACCTGGAACCAAATACACTGACACAAGAAACAACCAGAAGGAACGATCAAAACCAAATAAACACAACACAAATGGATCAACATGTGGTAGGAAACGATGGAACTGGGCATCCGGCGGTAGTACCGTGCCTGTACTGCGGCAGTACCGCACAAGCGGTAGTACCGTGCCCTCCCAGCGGTAGTACCACGCAATATGGGCGGTATTACCGCCCGAGATGGGGCACCGAGGATCCCTACTGCCGTGGTCAGATCCGGCACTACCGGGGATGCCAAATTCAAAAATAAACCTACCAAACATCAATCCAAAGAGTCTAGTTGCCTTCTCCAACCTACTCAAGCCTAGATTTGGCCAAAAATCTAGAGATGCAACTACTACTGCCCCTAAAACGCGAGATTTGAAAACTAGACAAGAAGAGAAAAGGAACGGGGGCAATACCGGCATCCATGGCAAGAGGACGAGGTGGGGATCGACTCCACCGAAGGGAATGGAGAGGGACGGTCTAGAGACGGAGGGCCGCCGGAGCCCTCCCGCGGCGAGATGGCGCTGGAGAGAGAGGAAGAGGAACCAGGGGACGAAGCAAATGGGTATGGGGTGGAGGAAACCACCCCTGCCCACGACTTAACCCCCTGGCCCCGCCCCTCAGTGGTAGTACCGTGGTGATGGGCGGTAGTACCGCTTAGCCACATAAGCGGTAGTACCGCTCCGTGGAGCGGTAGTACCGCTCCAGCGGTAGTACCGCGCCTTCACAACGGTAGTACCGCCTAGCGCAACTCAAACCAGACTCAACACTTATGGTGCAAAACGAAAGACGGGAAACAACGACAAGAAGACCAACAAGAGCACTAGCAAGAGAACAAGAATCACACGCCTCTATACGAGAGGGCGGTGGCCGAGGCCACCTATGTTTGAGTCACTTGGTATGGCACCGCGAAGAATTATCCTTGGGCCCATGACCAAAGCTCGTCTTTGAAGCACAAGTACCATCAAAAATGGCTAATGTGAAAGAGTGAGATCAGTTTATGCATTATGGGGGGAGGGAGAGTTCATTGAGAGAACAACACTCCCCCTACGTCCATGCCTACACCTAGACAAGAATGCACAATGAATGTGAGGGGTGTGCAAAGGTTCAAACCACATTGCTCGAATCAATGATATTTAGCTCATGCCTTAACTCGCGAAATCTTGCTTCATCCAATGGCTTCGTGAAAATATCTGCAAGGTTATCATGAGTGTTGACATAGTTGAGCTCGATCTCCCCTCGCCTAATATGATCCCGGATGAAGTGATACCGAATCTCAATATGCTTTGTCTTGAAGTGTTGCACCGGGTTGAGAGAAATCTTGATAGCACTTTCATTGTCACACCAAAGAGGCACTTTGTCACAAATGACACCGTAATCCTTTAAAGTTTGCCTCATCCATAAGAGTTGTGCACAACAACTTCCGGCCGCCACATACTCCGCTTCGGTGGACGAGAGAGACACACAACTTTGCTTTTTAGAAGACCAACTTACCAAAGAGCAACCAAGAAATTGGCACCCTCCGGAAGTGGACTTCCTATCCACTTTGTCTCCCGCCCAATCGGAGTCCGAATAACCTACAAGCTTGAAGTTTGCTCCTCTTGGGTACCATAGGCCAAAGTTTGGGGTATGAGCCAAATATCGAAAGATTCGCTTGACCGCCACAAAGTGGCTTTCCTTAGGTGCGGCTTGAAACCGTGCACATATTCCCACACTCAACATGATATCCGGTCTAGATGCACAAAGGTAAAGCAAGGATCCAATCATGGAGCGATATACCTTTTGATCCACCGCTTTACCATTGGGATCAATGTCAAGTTGGCACTTGGTGGGCATTGGAGTGGAAGCCGGCTTGACATCACTTAGCTTGAATCTCTTTAGCATGTCTTGAGTGTATTTGGCTTGGTTGATGAAGGTTCCTTCTCTTCTTTGTTTGATTTCGAATCCGAGAAAGAACTTCAACTCTCCCATCATAGACATCTTGAACTTTGAGGTCATGAGAGCGGCAAATTCTTCATTGAAGGCTTTGTTAGGGGAACCAAAAATAATATCATCAACATATAGTTGGCACACAAACAACTCCCCTTTGACCTTCTTAGTAAAAAGAGTGGGGTCGATTTTCCCGATTTCGAATCCACGATCTTGTAACAACTCCGTAAGATGCTCATACCACGCACGTGGGGCTTGTTTAAGGCCATAGAGCGCCTTGTGGAGTTGATACACATGATCGGGGAAATAGGGATCTTCGAACCCGGGGGGTTGTTTGACATATACCAACTCATTTATGGGACCATTAAGAAAAGCACTCTTCACATCCATTTGTTGCAATGTGAAATTATGATGAGAAGCATAAGCAATCAACAAACGAATAGATTCAAGGCGAGCGACGGGGGCAAAGGTTTCACCGTAGTCGATACCCTCGACTTGGGAGTAGCCTTGTGCCACCAAACGAGCCTTGTTGCGAACAATGATTCCATGAGCGTCTTGCTTGTTCTTGAATATCCACTTGGTTCCAATGACATTATGATTTCCGGTTGGCCTTGGCACTAACTTCCACACTTGGTTATGTTCGAAGTTGTTGAGTTCTTCATGCATGGCGTTGAGCCAATCCGGGTCCTCGAGCGCTTCATAAACCTTTTGGGGTTCGACACAAGAAACAAACGCATGATGTTCACAATAGTTTGCTAATTGTCTACGAGTGCTTACCCCCTTTCTTAGGCTTCCAACCACATTCTCCATGAGATGACCTTTGGTGGTGAGCTTGGAAGCGATCTTAGCGGCACGACGCTCCAATTCCTCCTCGGAAGTGAAGTGAGGAGGGGTTACTTGATCATCTTGAGTGTCGTCTTGAGCTTGTTCTTGATCTTGAACTTGCTCGAGGGGAGGAACTTGACCTTGGGCATCATTTGGTGGATCACCACCATCTTGAGGTTGATCTTGCCCTTGATCTTGTTCATGAGGTTGAGGGCCTTCACTTTGTTCTTCGGAAGCGTGTGGGTCTTGGGTTGGTGATGGCTCCACTTGAGTGGAGCATTGTCCTTCTCCTTCGGCCACAAGGGGTTCCTCAATGGGCAGGATATATCCAACACCCATTCTTCTTATGGCTTGGGGAGGAATTTCATCACCTACATCACAAGTACCACTTTGCTCCACTTGGGAGCCGTTATTCTCATCAAACTCCACGTTACACGTCTCCTCAATAAGTCCCGTGGACTTATTGAGAACACGGTAAGCATGGGAGTTTGTAGCATAACCAACAAATATGCCCTCATGAGCTCTAGTCTCAAATTTAGACAAACGAACACCTTTCTTGAGAATGAAACACTTACACCCGAACACCCGAAAGTACTTGAGGTTGGGCTTGTTACCGGTGAGTATCTCATATGGAGTCTTGTTCAAGCCTTTGCGGAGATAGAGCCGATTTGAAGCATGACACGCGGTGTTGATGGCTTCGGCCCAAAAGTTGTATGGAGACTTGAACTCCGCCATCATGGTCCTTGCCGCATCCATCAACGTCCGGTTCTTCCTCTCCGCAACACCATTTTGTTGAGGGGTGTAAGGTGCGGAATATTGATGCTTGATCCCCTCATCACTAAGAAACTCATCCAGGGTGTAGTTCTTGAACTCGGTGCCGTTGTCACTTCTTATAGTCAAGATCTTTGCATTGTGTTGACGTTGGGCTTCATTTGCAAAGTCAATGACTGTTTGTTGGGTCTCACTCTTCCTCTTGAAAAAATACACCCAAGTGTATCTAGAATAGTCATCCACAATTACCAAGCAATATTTTCTACCCCCAAGACTATCAAAGGATGGAGGCCCAAAGAGATCCAAATGAAGGAGCTCCAAGGGCCTCTTCGAGTAAATGAGAGTCGTGGGAGGGTGAGCCTTCTCATGAAGCTTTCCTTCGATACAAGCACTGCAAGCACGATCTTTAGCAAAACTAACGTTCGTTAGTCCACGGACATGGTCCCCCTTGAGAAGACTTTGCAAAGATCTCATATTGACATGGGCTAAACGGCGATGCCAAAGCCATCCCACGTCAACTTTAGCCATTAGGCATGTCGCGGTCTTAGTGGGTCGCTCCGAAAAGTTAATCACATAGAGACCGTTCTCGACATGCCCAACAAAGGCTACTTTAAGAGTCTTGCTCCACAAGAGGGCCACGGTATCAATATCAAAGAAAGTGGCAAAGCCCATGATAGCAAGTTGACGAACGGAAAGTAAATTGTATGCAAGGGACTCAACTAGCATGACCTTCTCGATCGTGAGATCATGAGAAATGACAACTTTGCCGAGTCCCAATACCTTAGAAGACGAGGCATCACCCCACTCGACATTGGTGGGCATAGATGGAATCTTGTGCACGTCCACCACCAAGTCCTTGCTTCCGGTCATATGATTTGTAGCTCCACTATCGAGCAACCATGATCCCCCACCGGAAGCAAACACCTACAAGAGATCAATGCTTGGTTTTAGGTACCCATTTTGTAATGGGTCCTTTGATGTTAGTAACAAGGGTCTTAGGAACCCAAATGGACCATTCAATATACTCATGAGGAGAACCAACAAATTTGGCATAAACATGCCCATCACTTGCACGACATAACACATAAGAAGGATTAAAGTCGCCGGCTTTGTTGGATGGGGTGGAATTGCCCTTCTTGACACCGTCACCCTTCGCATTGTTCTTCTTCTCCTTGGAAGTACCCTCTCCCTCTTCACAAAAGTTTGCTTGAGAGGGGGAGGTCGTTTGGTCTTGTCATTCTTCTTCTTGTTCTTGGGCTTGGGAGCGAACCCAATCCCCTCCTTGGCTACAACTTCCTTTTGGTTTCTCAAAAGGTCGTTGAGGTTCTTCTCACCTTGTATGCATGACACAAGGCCTTTCTCAAGTTGCTCCTTCAACTTAGCATTCTCCTCAACAAGATGCACATGCTCACAACAAGGGTTAGTAGCATTTGCATTATCAATTAACACCATATGAGGAAAGGTGGCTTTCTCCTTAGTTAGCATTACTTGGAGTTGATCATGAGACTCCTTGAGGCTAGCATGAGCACCCTTCAAGACTTGTGAGCCTTGTCGAGAATGTCAAACTCCTCTTTAAGTCTAGCAAGATCAACCCCAAGTTTTGCCTTCTCGGAGTTTAGCACACGAGACACAACAAGAGCATGATCAAGATCTTTCTTTAACTTAGCATGATCATCGTTGTATGACTCCTCAAGAGCCAAACGAAGACCACGCTCTTCGTCAAGAGCATTGGAAAGATCCGAAATCTCATCGGCATAGTCACGACTATGCCCCTCCATCTTAGAGATGGTATCTTCGTGAGCCTCGATCATGTCATTGGCTTCACCAAGTTGTTCCAAGAGAGCAACGAAGTGCTTCTTGGATTTACCCTTGAGTTTACCCATAAAGATCTCAAACTCATTTTCCTCCACATTTGTCCCCTCATGTTCATCAATGCTATCCGTCGAAGAAGGATGATTAATGATGGTAGTTTTGATGTTGGAGGTTACCTTATTGGTGGCTTTAGCCATGAGGCACTTGGCGGTGATGTTCTCATTGGGTGAGTCGAAGAGAGACACCCGTGGAGTCTTCGCAATGGCAACGGAGGCCATGGCAACCGACTCACCATCTTCATCATCGTCATCATCCTCATTGTACTCTTCTTGTACCACCAACGCCTTGGGAGGAGTCTTCTTGGTGAAGTTGCTCTTGTTGGGGAACGACTTGGCCTTGTCTTTTCTAATGAGCTTGCCACCATTGTCTTCCCTCTTCTCGTAAGGGCACTCCGCAACAAAGTGGCTCACATTGCCACAATTGAAGCAAGTCCTCATCCGTTGCTTGCCCTTTGCGCCACTTGAATTGCTCTTGTTGAAGTTTGGCCTTGTGTTCTTCTTGCTCCAAAATTGCCTTGAAGCAAGAGCCATGTGTTCATGATAGGCATACTTCGTATCTTCGAGGTTGCCCTCCTCTTCTTCCTCTTCATCCTCTTCCTCCATACTAACCTTGGCCTTTAGAGCAAGGTTGGGCTTCTTTACTCTTTGAGAACGAAGAACCGCATTGTCGGCGGTCTTGTCCAAGATGCTCATAGCAACAAATTCATCCAACACTTCACTTGATGATAAGGTGTGGAAGTCCGGCCTTTGACGAATTACGGAGGACATGGCTTTGTGGTAGGGCATCATTGCCTTGAGGAATTTGCGCTTGATCCAATTGTCATCCGTGTCCTTACTTCCATGATCTCGGAGAGAGACCGCGAGTTTGGTTACTCTCCGAAAAAGCTCACGAGGTTCTTCATCTTCTTTCATTGCAAACTCGTCGGCTTCATCTTGCACCACTTCATAGTTGGAGCGTTGAATGCTTGCGCTTCCCCGATAGAGGGAAACAACTTGGAGCCAAGCATCTTTGGCCACGGTGTAAGGCCGGAGATGAGGAAGATCTTCGGGTGGGATTGCTTCTTGGATGATGAAGAGAGCATTCTCATTGAATTGATGATCCACAACTTCTCTAGGAGTGAAGTTACTTCGGTCATGCGGATAAAAACCCTCTTCAATGATTCTCCAAAGGTTAGTGTTCACATGATTTAAATGACGCTTAAAACGATAGACCCAAGAATCAAAATCTACATTCTTCTCAATCTTAGGGGCCGGGCCGGCATGATTCAAATGAGTGGAAGGGAGCGGTCCACCATAGACAGGTGGAGGTTCCACATGGGCAAAGATGCCGGTCCCATTTTTATCACTAGAACAAGGAGCTTTCTCGCTAGAAGCTTCCCCTTGTCGGAGGTAGCATCCGTCACCTTGTTAGCGGGATCACCCACTTTCAACGGTGCGGTGGTAAGTTTAAGCCCTTCTAAGAATTTATTCAACATGCTTTCGACCTTGGTCGTCATGGAGGTTTTCAATGTGTCCAACGCCACATTGAATTCCTCACGAGAGACCGCGGTTCCCCCATCTCCCGTAGACGAGACTGGATTCTCACCGGAGTGCTCCTCCACACCGTCTACGACGTCAACCATACTCTTTGGACGGTAAAGTCCTTAATAAAGAGACGAGGCTCTGATACCAATTGAAAGGATCGATATAGTTGACTAGAGGGGGGGTGAATAGGCAACTAACAATTTTTAGCTTTTCTTTACCAAATTAAACTTTGCATCAAAATAGGTTGTCTAGATATGCAACTAAGTGAACAACCTATATGATGCAATGACAACAAGCACGCAAGCAAGTAAGAGATATAACACGAGTAAACTTGCGAAAGTAAAGGAACGAGATAACCAAGAGTGGAGCCGGTGAAGACGAGGATGTGTTACCGAAGTTCCTTCCTTTTGAAGGGAAGTACGTCTCCGTTGGAGCGGTGTGGAGGCACAATGCTCCCCAAGAAGCCACTAGGGCCACCGTATTCTCCTCACGCCCTCACACAATGCGAGATGCCGTGATTCCACTATTGGTGCCCTTGAAGGCGGCGACCGGACCTTTACAAACAAGGTTGGGGCAATCTCCACAACTTAATTGGAGGCTCCCAACGACACCACAAAGCTTCACCACAATGGACTATGGCTCCGCGGTGACCTCAACCGTCTAGGGTGCTCAAACACCCAAGAGTAACAAGATCCGCTAGGGATAAGTGGGGGGAATCAAATTTCTCTTGGTGGAAGTGTAGATCGTGGCCTTCTCAACCAATCCCGAGCAAATCAACAAGTTTGATTGGCTAGGGAGAGAGATCGGGCGAAAATGGAGCTTGGAGCAACAATGGAGCTTTTGGGGGAAAGAGGTAGATCAACTTTGGGGAAGAAGACCCCCTTATATAGTGGGGGGAACAAACCAACCGTTACCCCACTTCTGCCCCGCAAAGAGCGGTACTACCGCTGTGCCAGCGGTACTACCGCTTGCCACTATAAGCGGTACTACCACTCCTCCTCGCGCTACTACCACTTGGCCCACAGCGGTACTACCGCGGTGGGAGGGCGGTACTACCGCATACGAGCGGTACTACGGCCCCCCACAGCCGCGGCCAGTACCGTAAAACCCGACACAAAAAAAGAGCCCTCGAATCGAGGCGGTACTAGCACGAGACCACCGTGGTACTACGGCTAGGGGCTACTAGCGGTACTACTGCTCTGGAGCGGTACTACCGCTCCCAGAGCGGTGCTACCGCTTGTGGCACCCAAGCGGTACTACCGCTCCGTCCCGCAGTACTACCGCTGGGACCAGAGTGAGCACACAGTTGGGGGCTACCAGCGGTACTACTGCTCTGGGCGGTACTACCGCTCCAGAGCGGTACTACCGCTTGTAGCACCCAAGCAGTACTATTGCTCCGGCCCGCGGTACTACCGCTGGGACCAGAGAGGGCACACTGAAAAGAGAAACGAGCCCATCATCGAAACGGAAAGGCTTGGAGGGAGGGGCAAAGGAAGTGTACGTGATGATTCCGCCCTAGCCTTTCCAAAACGGACCCCCTCTTGATAGTACGGTGATCCCTATGAAACTAGTCCACCAAACTAATCCGAAAGGACTACACCGTCTTCGCTTCAAGCTCCGAGGGGAGGGAATCGTCTCGTGCCAAAAGGATGAATCTCTGAAAAACACTCAATGCACACGATTAGTCCGCAAAAGCATTGTCATCAATCACCAAAACATCTTAGGGATAAATATGCCCTTACATAACCGGGGACACGGCTAACCATGATTAGATTGTACACTCTGCAGAGGTTTGCGCACTTTTCCCCATAAGACTCGATCGCCTCCATTGGATTTCTCGCACTACAAGGTGTTTGAGAAACGGATGACCGAGACATAGCCTTTCAGAAACATTAACTCTTTACTCCGGGCAGACCATACCAAACCTACATCCCTCTACCTGCTGATCCACCTCTTCAAGAGCTCACGCAACTTACTCAACTATGCTAGAGCCCATAATAGCTTGTGGCTGCACACGGAAGTTTCTAGCATGAAAATATCTCAGTTCCCTTTGAGCCTGGGTGGCGGACCTTAGGATGATCACACGGGTACTCCGGGATATCCTAGGACAACACTGGATTCTCCAGGTGCCCGACAAGCAATCCACCCAGATGTGTATTAAAGTTGCCACCTTAAGTTGAACCATTAATTAACAATCTCACATCTGTCATGGATACACTCAAACCCAATCCACGTCTACGAGCATAGCATAGCAATATAAGCAATACGTAGAAGTAACTCCCAAGGTTTGAATATAACAGGGCAATAGGTTCTACCTCATCAACTACTTCCCAACCCACATGTTAAACACATCCTAATCATGCAATGTTTGAGGATTGGAACTAATGCATAAAAACTGGGTATGAAAGAAGTATGATCAATGTGTTACTTGCCTTGCCGACGATCCGCAAAACCTAGGGACTCGTAGTAGCACGCTTCGCACTCTGGGAATTCTATCGCAAACAAACAATAGCATACATAAGCAATCAAGCAAAGACGCATGGGCAAAACTCAAGTAAGAAGAATTGACCAGAAAGTTCAACTTAAGAACTCCGGTTTGCAAAAAGAATCAAATCAACCGGAGGAACGAAACTCAAACAGCGAAAGAAACAAGATCCATTTACTAATCTGAACTAAAGTCAAATTTTACAGTACCAAAATCTTGTTCAAGTTGGTTAAACAGAAAGAGGATTTCGAGACGAAGATCTAGGCGCTTGAATCGCCTGATTCTGATAAACGAGTGAAAAGATAAACTAAAACGAAAATCGGATCAGAAATCACGATCGAAAATAATCGCGGAAAATCCGAGAAAAAGAAAAACTAACGAACAGGCTAACGAACGAACGTTCGCTGTCTGCGGTTAAACGGTGAAAACCGTTCGTTAAAACGAATGTAAAATGGGCGTTCGCTAAATAACTAAACCGAAAATAAACCGAACCGGATCTATATAAAAAACGGATCTAGGGTTTCGAAAAAGAACCAAAACGGTTTTCTCACGAAAACCGAGGTGGCTACCTCGGGTCCGGCGAGTACGACGCGGCGGGCGGCGGCGGGATTAGGGTTAGGGCGCGGGTGGCGGCTGGGCTGGCTCGGGGCTCGGGGTCTCGGGCTTTAATGGCCGGCCCGAGGAGTCCTGGCCGGTTACGGCCCGGAGTCGGTTCACTTTTTTTTTAAATAATTCCGACGTGCTAAAAAAGAAAGGAAAGAAATACTAAACGGACTCCAAAAGTCCCGAAATAAATTTTCCGCGTCCTCTAAAAACAGGCCGGACAAGGTGAACATTTATTTGGGCCTGAAATGCAATTTTGAAAAACGCATATTTTTCCTAATTCAAATAAAATAGCGAAAACTCTGAATAAAATCCAATATTTGATTTTAATATTTTCCTCCAATATTTCATTTATTTTGGAGAAGTCATATTATCTCCTCTCATATATTTGAATACGAAATATTTTTGGAGAGAAAAATAATTAAAACAAATAATCCTCGTTTCAATATTTGATAAAATTCAAATATTAAAACAGGGAAATCCCCAACTCTCTCCGAGGGTCCTTGAGTTGCTTAGGATTTCGAGGATCGCGAAACGAAATGCAGCAAAAATATGATATGCATGAATGATCTATGTATAACATTCCAAATTGGAAATTTGGGATATGACAAACCTACCCCCCTTAAGATGAATCTCGCCATCGAGATTTGGGTTGGCTAGAAAATAGGTGTGGGTGGTCTTTGCGAAGATCATCCTCTCTTTCCCAGGTGGCTTCATCCTCAGTATGGTGGCCCCACTGAACTTTGCAAAACATAACCTTGCTGCGGGTGACTCGGCTGGCAAATTCAAGAATCCTGACTGGCTTCTCCTCATAGGTCAAATCACTGTCCAACTGAATCGCCTCCAAGGGTACTGTATCTCTTAACGGTGTATCGGCCATCTCAGCATGACACTTCTTCAGCTGTGAAACATGAAATACATCATGAACTCCTGACAGTCCTTCAGGTAACTCCAACTTGTAGGCAACTTCTCCCATACGTTCCAAAACACGATATGGTCCTACAAATCTTGGGGCAAACTTTCCCTTAACTCCAAAACGTTTCACTCCTCACAAGGGTGATACTCATAGATAGGCTCTGTCTCCAATTTCATAGGTTACCTCCTTGCATTTTGAATCTGCATAACTCTTCTGCCTGGACTGAGCTACCTTCAGTCTATCTCGGATCAACTTAACTTTCTCTTCGGACTCCTTGATCAAGTCTGGTCCAAACAACTGTCGGTCTCCAACTTCATCCCACATCAACGGTGTTCTGCACCTTCGTCCATATAGGGCTTCGAACGGTGCCATCTTCAAACTGGCTTGGTAGCTATTGTTGTATGAGAACTCCGCGTAGGGCAAATTGTCATCCCAACTAGATCCATAATCTAGCGCACAGGCCCTCAACATGTCCTCCAGAATCTGGTTGACTCTCTCGGTTTGTCCATCCGTCTGTGGGTGAAACGTTGTACTGAACTCCAATATCGTTCCCAAAGTCTGGTGTAGTTGATGCCAAAACTTTGAGGTAAACTGTGTTCCTCTATCTGATACGATGGTCCTCGGAACTCCATGCAGACATACGATCCTGGTCATATATATCTTGGCCAACTTCGCACTGGTGTAGGTTGTTTTCACGGGGATAAAGTGTGCCACTTTGGTCAAGCGATCAACTACTACCCATATAGAATCATATCCTGATTTGGTCCTGGGCAATCCGGTGATAAAATCCATGCCAAGTTTATCCCACTTCCATTCGGGTATCAGCATAGGCTCTAACAATCCTGCTGACTTTTGATGTTCTGCCTTCACTCTCTGGCATACATCACATACGGCTACATACTCGGCAATATCCTTCTTCATACCTGGCCACCAAAAACGTTCCTTCAAATCCAAATACATCTTGGTGTTTCTGGGGTGTATCGAGTATGGTGAGTCATGAGCCTCCTGAAGTATTAACTTCCTGATCTCTGTGTTATTGGGCACATAAACACGGTCCTCAAACCATAAGGTGTCGTGCTCATCCTCACGAAAACCTTTGGCCTTTCCTTTGCTCATTCCCTCTTTTATCTCGGCAATCTCTTTGTCATCCTTCTGAGCTTCTCTAATCTTTCCTAACAATGTAGACTGAACCTCCATTGTTGCAACAAAACCTCTAGGAACAATCTCCAATCGAAGTTCCCTGAGATCCTCTACTAACTCCTTTGGCAATCCCGTGCTCCCTAGGGTGTTAGCATATCTCTTCCGACTCAAAGCGTCTGCTACGACATTGGCCTTGCCTGGATGATAGTGCAGCTTCATGTCATAATCCTTTATAAGCTCCAACCATCTCCTCTGCCTAAGGTTCAGTTCCTTCTGTGTGAAGATGTACTTCAAACTCTTATGATCCGTGTACACATCACAACGGTTTCCAATAAGGTAATGTCTCCAAGTCTTGAGCGCATGCACTACTGCTGCTAACTCCAAATCATGCGTGGCATAATTCAGTTCATGCGGTTTTAGTTGTCGTGAGGCATACGAAACAACTCTTCCGTCCTGCATAAGCACACTTCCAAGTCCTAGGCGAGAAGCGTCGCAATACACTTGAAAATCCTTGCGTATATCCGGAAGAATCGGTACTGGGGCTGTAGTCAAACGTTTCTTTAACTCTTGAAAGCTTGCCTCACATTCTTCCGTCCATCCTTCTTCAATAACTCCGTCATTGGCTTTGCAATCTTGGAAAAATTCTCAATGAACCTTCGGTAGTATCCCGCGAGTCCAAGAAAACTGCGGATCTCGCTAACTGAAGTGGGTGCCAACCATTCAGTGACTGACTGAACCTTGGTGGGGGTCTACCGCTATACCTTCTCCTGATATAACATGTCCAGGGAATCCGACTTCCTTCAACCAAAACTCGCATTTGCTGAACTTGGCATACAACTGGTGTTCCCTGAGTTTCTCGAGAACTAAACGCAAATGCTCTTTGTGCTCCTCCTCATTCTTCGAGTATACCATTATATCATCAATGAACACCACAACAAACTTATCCAAATATTCCATGAACACTTTGTTCATCATGCTCATGAAGTAGGCAGGGGCGTTAGTTAGTCCAAATGACATGACCGTATATTCATACAACCCGTACCGTGTGGTGAATGTTGTCTTTGGTATATCCTTCTCTCGAATCTTCAGCTGGTGATATCCTGATCGCAGATCGATCTTTGAAAACACCTTAGCTCCTTGCAGTTGGTCAAACAAATCATTGATCATCGGCAGTGGGTATTTGTTCTTGATCGTCACCTCATTTAACGCACGATAATCAACAACCATTCTTAGAGACTTATCCTTCTTCTCAACCAAAAGCAATGGGGCTCCCCATGGTGATGAACTCCGTCGAATGTAACCTTTCTCCAATAACTCCTTGATCTGCTTCTTAATCTCCTCCAGATCATTTGCGGGCATCCGGTAGGGTCTCTTTGATATTGGGCCTGTACCTGGCAATAGCTCTATCAAAATCTCGATGTCTCGATCCGGTGGCATGCCTGGTAATTCCTTTGGGAAAACATCCGGGTAATCCTTCACTACAGGCACTTCCTCCTGAACAACTCCCGTGAGGGTATTTACTTGGCTCCTCCTAGGCGCATGCCTAGATACATACTTAATCCTTTTCCCCTCTGGGGTGATGAGATAAATCGACTTACTAGCACAATCAATGCTTCCTCCATACTTTGACATCCACTCCATGCCTAATATCACATCCAATCCTTGTGACTCCAAGATTATTAGGTCGGACGGAAAAACATGGCTACCAATGGTTAAGGGTATCTGGTCGCACCATCGACTAGCCATATACTCTGCTCCAGGTGAACTCACTAACAGAGGGGTCCTAAGAGTTTGGGTTGGTAGTTTAAAATTATCCACGAATCCCTTTGATATGTATGAATGCGATGCACCATTATCAAAAAGAACAAGGGCGGTAAAGGACTTAACCAAAAACTTACCTATAACCGCGTCTGGCTGCTCTTCAACCTCCTCCACGTTAACGTGGTTCACTTGTCCTTTGTTGAATGGATTGGGCTTCTTCCCAGCGCTCCCATTGCCGTTTCCATTCTTCGCTTCAGAGCACTCCTTGGCATAGTGTCCAGTCTTCCCGCACTTAAAGCAAGTAATGTGACTTAGATCTCTCTTGGCGGGTGTGGCTGGATTGGGGCGGTTCTGATTGTTGTTTGTTCCATTCCCAGTCCCATTCTTAGAACCATTGTGGTTATGCGAGCTTCCTCCGGTGTGGTTATGACCTCCATGGTTATGAACAAGTCCTCCCGAGTTCGGGGTTAGGCGAGGCTTCTGCTGAGCTCCTGAGCTATACTTCCCTTGCCCATACTTCCTCTTACGGCTCTCAATTTGCTGCTGCTTCCCTTCAATCATAAGAGCCTTATCTACCAACTCCTGGTAGTTGTTGAATGTTGCCACCATCAACTGCATGCTCATCTCATCATTCAGCCCTTCCATAAACTTCTCCTGCTTCGCGGCATCTGTGGCCACATCATCAGGGGCATAACGAGATAACTTGCTAAACGCATCCAGGTATTGATCCATAGTACGGTTCCCCTGGCGTAAGTTGCGAAACTCACGCTTCTTCGTATTCCTCTCCAGTTGAGACATGGGATGTGCGGAAAGCTTGTTGAAACTGATCCCAAGTGACGTTGGCTATGGGGAAAGTGGCCGTATAATTCTCCCACCATGAGGCTGCTGGTCCATCCAATTGATGTGCGGCAAAGCGCACCTTCTCAGCATCTGTGCATCCTGCGGTGGTCAACTCCCTTCCAATACGGCGTAGCCAATCATCAACAACTATAGGCTCGGTGCTACTGGAAAACACCGGCGACTGCAACCTCAAAAAGCGAGCTAAGTTGTCAACTGGAGGCGGGTTGTTGTTGTTGCCCTGGTTCTGGACTAGTAATTGCATCAAGGCATTCTGCTGCTGGATCAACTGAGTGAGCTCTAGCGGGAAGGCAAATCTGGTGTCACGTCTCGGAGGCATCTGGCGGGTTTAGAGGGGAGAGATTAGAATAGAAAAGGGGTCTAGTGAGAAAGCACTACCCATATGCACATGAGACAAACACAAACATTTCACTCAATCAATCAAGCAAGGGCATACAAACGGTCTAGAACTATCGTAAAAGTGCTCAACTACTACTATATACATGGGGGAAATACTACTATCATTTGGTGGTCTTCTAGAAATTTTGATCGGTGGAAGACTCCATGATGTCTGCTCCAGCTTCGTCTTCAAAGTCATCATCACTGGTGTCGGAGTCGGTGTCGTCGATGATGATGTAGTTCTCCGGGCAAGTGGGATCATCGTCCTCTTCTCCCGGCGCAAGATCTCCCATGAATACTCCAATCTTCTTTATCAGGTCTTCATTCTTCTCCAATAGTGTTGCAATTTCCTCCTCATATCCATCGCGTGTAGACTTGAGTTCTTCTTCCAGCTCGATGATCCTTGTCTTCGCCTTCTTCAAATCTATCATGTCTGTGCACATCTGATTCTCCTGGCATCGAATGTGTTGGTTTAACCCCTGGATGAAAGCTGCAATGGATCTGTCCTTCTTGGTGCTGATCATCTCCCATTGCGCGTCTCGGCGTCCACAAATCTGATAAATTGTATCCTTAAGCTCCTGGTGGTAGACTTCTCCAATGCGTCCCATAGCGATGTGAGCGGCCATGCTCTTCCCTAAACTCCAGGTTGGTGCTTCGAAAACAATCTTATGGGTTCGTAACTGGCACAAACGTCCTTCCTGGAATGTGAACTTGAATCTTCCAGCTCTCCTCGTTCGGTAATGTGGCGTTGTAGGTTCCGGTGATGCTTGGTATTCCTATGTTCAAAATACTTAGTGACTTCCTTCAAGTGTCGACCAAAAGGCATGTCTTCATCTGGTTGCATGAACTTGCTCCTTGCATCCGCCATTCCTAAAAAGAGTAGAAAAGGAGAGGGGTCAGAAATGAGAAGAGAGAAGTGTTCTAGGGCTTAACTTAGTGGTCGTGTCCTACAGTCAGCGTGTGCTCTGATACCACCTTTGTAGCGACCAGACCTCAAATGGTCTGTGCTGCTGTGCACCAGTGTCATCCCTGGATCAGTAATGCTGACACGCACAGTACAAATGGAGGATTTATAACAGAGTAGCAATCACACACTTATTACATCGAATATCTCCAAAGAGATTAAGTATGAATAAATATGGCTTAAGGCCATCTAAAACGATAACAGCGGAAGACTTGGAAGATAAGTGAGTCCATCAACTCCAGCGGCATCACTGAGTATAAGACCACGACCTAAGGCACCTTACTCGTCGTCTGAAAGTCTGCAACATGAAACGTTGCAGCCCGAAAACGGGTCAGCACATAGAATATGCTGGCAAAGTAACACATAGAGGACAATGAACAAGAATAATGGCTATACTACATGCATATTGGCTGGTGGAAAGCTCTATGGTTAAGTTTTTGCGAAAAGCCAATTTTTCCCTACTCAAAGGAATAAATTTATTTAACTATCATGGTGGTTGAAACATTGAGAAGGTTACTCCAACTCAATCCCAATTAAGGTCATCATTAACCCAACAAATTATTAATTTAGAGTGATGAGATACTTAGGATACTCCAAGTACTAGATACTCAAGATTGTCCATAACCGGGGACACGGCTAACCATGATTAGATTGTACACTCTGCAGAGGTTTGCGCACTTTTCCCCACAAGACTCGATCGCCTCCGTTGGATTTCTCGCACTACAAGGTGTTTGAGAAACGGATGACCGAGACATAGCCTTTCAGAAACATTAACTCTTTACTCCAGGCAGACCATACCAAACCTACATCCCTCTACCTGCTGATCCACCTCTTCAAGAGCTCACGCAACTTACTCAACTATGCTAGAGCCCATAATAGCTTGTGGCTGCACACGGAAGTTTCTAGCATGAAAATATCTCAGTTCCCTTTGAGCCTGGGTGGCGGACCTTAGGATGATCACACGGGTACTCCGGGATATCCTAGGACAACACTGGATTCTCCAGGTGCCCGACAAGCAATCCACCCAGATGTGTATTAAAGTTGCCACCTTAAGTTGAACCATTAATTAACAATCTCACATCTGTCATGGATACACTCAAACCCAATCCACGTCTACGAGCATAGCATAGCAATATAAGCAATACGTAGAAGTAACTCCCAAGGTTTGAATATAACAGGGCAATAGGTTCTACCTCATCAACTACTTCCCAACCCACATGTTAAACACATCCTAATCATGCAATGTTTGAGGATTGGAACTAATGCATAAAAACTGGGTATGAAAGAAGTATGATCAATGTGTTACTTGCCTTGCTGACGATCCGCAAAACCTAGGGACTCGTAGTAGCACGCTTCACACTCCGGGAATTCTAACGCAAACAAACAATAGCATACATAAGCAATCAAGCAAAGACGCACAGGCAAAACTCAAGTAAGAAGAATTGACCAGAAAGTTCAACTTAAGAACTCCGGTTTGCAAAAAGAATCAAATCAAGCGGAGCAACGAAACTCAAACTGCGAAAGAAACAAGATCTGTTTACTAATCTGAACAAAAGTCAAATTTTACAGTACCAAAATCTTGTTCAAGTTGGTTAAACAGAAAGAGGGTTTCGAGACGAAGATCTAAGCGCTTGAATCGCCTGATTCTGGTAAACGAGTGAAAAGATAAACTAAAACGAAAATCGGATCAGAAATCACGATCGAAAATAATCGCGGAAAATCCGAGAAAAAGAAAAACTGACGAACAGGCTAACGAACGAACGTTCGCTGTCTGCGGTTAAACGGTGAAAACCGTTCGTTAAAATGAACGTAAAACGGGCGTTCGCTAAATAACTAAACCGAAAATAAACCGAACCGGATCTATATAAAAAACGGATCTAGGGTTTCGAAAAAGAACCAAAACGGTTTTCTCACGAAACCGAGGTGGCTAACTCGGGTCCGGCGAGGTCCGACGAGGTCCGGCGAGTCCGACGCGGCGGGCGGCGGCGGCTGCGGCGCAGGGCGGCGGGATTAGGGTTAGGGCGCGGGTGGCGGCTGGGCTGGCTCGGGGCTCGGGGTCTCGGGCTTTAAAGGCCGACCCGAGGAGTCCTGGCCGGTTACGGCCCGGAGTCGGTTCACTTTTTTTTTGAAATAATTCCGACATGCAGAAAAAGAATGAAAAAAAATACTAAACGGACTCCAAAAATCCCTAAATAAATTTTCCCCGTTCTCTAAAAATTGGCCGGACAAGGTGAACATTTATTTGGGCCTAATATGCAATTTTGAAAAACGTATATTTTTCCTAATTCAAATAAAATAGCGAAAACTCCGAATAAAATCCAATATTTGATTTTAATATTTTTCCTCCAATATTTCATTTATTTTGGAGAAGTCATATTATCTCCTCTCATATATTTGCATATGAAATATTTTCGGAGAGAAAAATAATTAAAACAAATAATCCTCGTTTCAATATTTGATAAAATTCAAATATGAAAACAGGGAAATCCCCAACTCTCTCCGAGGGTCCTTGAGTTGCTTAGGATTTCGAGGATCGCAAAACGAAATGCAGCAAAAATATGATATGCATGAATGATCTATGTATAACATTCCAAATTGGAAATTTGGGATGTTACATTCCAACAACGGTGAGGCTAGCTAACCACAGCCTCCCTGGTGTATATGCTGCAGTCCTTCCGGCTCGTTGGACTCCACCAATGCTTGATGTAACAGCTTTGACTTGTCTTGCACTAGCCGCGACACTTTCGAGTGCACATCTAGACCTCAAAAATATATCCATCAATCTATCATATGTGCGGGTGTTCGTATGCTTATTTGTATGTCCGTCGTTGCGGCCGCCACGTATAACCGAGGCATATATTTCCGCTGTACATATTGCCGCCCTCATGCATGCATGTACGTACATAGGCAAAATTACCATGCACCACGTACAAGATTCAATCAAGAGATTAACTATTTCGTGCATGCACTAGTCCACCATGTGTGTACATATACTCTTCCCTGTTTATCCTGTACTCCCGAAAATTCCTTTTCGTTCGAAAAAAAACAATTAAGCGATTAGTCATGTAAGAGAGAGGAAAAAGAGTTGATCCGTATCTTTTTAGTACTTATTTAACCTCTCCTTTTTAGTACAAAACTTCGTCAAAGAAATGCCCCCTCACCAAATAAAGTTCGAGCGTGAAGCGATCGAACTTAGTTTGGTGAAAACATTTTTCTTTCTGTGTAACGAATTGGCGCGTCAACATGTGTGCAGCCTAGAGAGGTATTGATCCGAGGTTCGTGATATTGAGCGTCGTCCCGAAGATCATTGATTGATAGTGATGTAAATTAGTGTAGGCATGTCCATCCACACCTGATGGTCTCTAGGGTGCTTATTGGATCGTATAATAGGCACGATGCCGATCAATGAGGCAAACCCTATCTCGTCTTCATTCTATGACGAAACATCATGCCTTGTCCTGAAAACAAAAAGAATTTTTTTACCAATCTCGTCGCGACCGTCTAGCTGCTACGGTGCCAGCTGACTCGATTGGAGGGTTTCACAGATTCACACTGGCCGCACTGGCGCGCTGCACTGCTCCCGTGATCTCTTTGTGTTGATGTAGGTGAGGCATCGGTAGACTGTCGATAGCTCCCCTTCATTGAGTGAACCGTCACACCATCCACGGTGTGACAATTCTGGTGGTGCACCGGGACGCCATCGGCCTTACGAATAATTGAGGGGTTGATGTTGCCCCCATGCTTCATTGTTGTTGGAGACGGGGTTGTGGAGACGAATTAGCTCCACCTTCATGAGCGCAGGTGTTGCCTTCTGGCTCCCATCATGCGTGTCGGTGTAGACCATTGGTTGTCGGGCTGTCGCCAGTGTTGTCAGGGACGCATGGGTATTCCTGCACCCAAACACCCAAGACGTAGTGCGATGTAGTGGTTGTCGTCTGAATGCCGTCGACGATGACGGGGAGTGTCTCTCCATGACTGCAAAGATGTTGGAGGAGCACAACTAGGAACACCAAACGAAAACAGGCGAAAAAGAGAGGAAAAAATGTTTGTGAGTTTTAAAATGTTGGCTTTCCCGTTATACACCAGCTATAGGCGTGATTTCTGCGAAGGCTACCGAAGGACTTGTCATTGGGAACCATCGAAAGACCTTGACGATTGCAACTCAACAACTTAAATAGCTTTGGTGTACGTGTATGAAGACGCCGTGTTTCGGGATGCTTCCGAGAGGCAACAAAAGTTCATACTCTAGCCCATCATCATATTGAGGGCCCCCACAGCTCAACATGCCCCCTGCACACGCCCCTTGAACCCAGAGACTTGGGTGTGGTAAGTTCAGGGTAAATGGTTTTGGGACAACAGCTTGGCGATTTTTCTTCATGCATGTTGAGGGGTGGTGAACAACTACCTCCCTCCTTCCTTCAAGTGGGTCCCTTTCTGCTTGGGACCACTTGATTGATTCTTGTACTATTGGGATTTTTCTTGAATTTGCTTCTTGGACTTTGGGAATTTTATTTTGATTGCTCACGCGGATGATTGATTGGCCGCGAACTTCATGGACTTGCTTTGACATTCGGCTGAACTTCTTGAGGACTCTTCTTCCAGGATTCTTAGGGACCCACCTTGAGAATTGGAAGGCAACTGTTCACCTTTGTGGACTAGGAAAAACCCTCTAGCACATTATCTGAGGCTTCTGGTGGCGCACCCCAGGGTTGCCATGTGACTACGCACCAAACCAACTTGTGCTAGGTCAGGCAGCCCTCCATGATCTTTTCCTATAGTCTTCCCTGGAGTGCGAGCCTCTGTGAACACGAGGCATGCCGGGAAACACGAAGAGCGTGGGTCTCAATACTCAGAAGTGCCCAAGTAATCATCTCCGCTGCCTCCGGAAGCATACACTTGGTACGTGTCGTGCATTGTGGGTGTAGGAGCCGCTCCACCTGCAACTTGACACATTGTGCCGCCCTCCGACAAGTCCTAGGGTAGCCTAAACTCCAATCAACAACGTAGTGCGATAGGAGGAAGCCATTTTTTTGTTGTTGGACTTAGTCTGTAAAAATTGGGGAAAACTAAATATATCCACAAAATGCTAAGGAGAATGCATCATGGATCCGAAAGCCCACAGAAAAAGTTTCCCCAATGAAAATCCAAAAGGCAACAACAGAGGCAAAAATTTAAGAAAAATATTTTTTGAGGAGTCTTCCGTTGATTGGGGGCATAGGTCGGACTCCCTGGGAATCGACAAGCTGGTATGCTCCCCCGTCATAGACTTGCTCGATGACGTATGGACCTTCCCACTTTGGCTCGAACTTTCCCTTCGTCTTGTGCGTCACGACGATGGGTCGCCTGAGCACGAGAACCAACTCGCCTTTTCGGAAGACGCGTTGCATTACGAGCTTGTCATAAGCTCTCACCATATTCTGGCGGTAATGCTACAGGTTCTGTAGGGCATTAAGTCGCCCCTCTTCAAGGGCGTCGAGCTCCTGAAACCGCAGTTGTACCTGTTCATCTTGGGTGATCTCATCTTGAATAGCCACCCTCAAAGAGGGTAGCTGGACCTCTAGTGGTAGGACCGCCTCACTCCCGTAAATGAGAGAGAACGAAGTTGCCTGTGTTGGGGTACGGTGTGACATGGTACGCCCATAAGGACTCGAAGAGACGATCATGCCAGTCTCTCTGATTCCTTGTCACCGTCTTCTTGAGTATCTTGCCGAGCGTCTTGTTGAAAGCCTCGATCGCGCCGTTAGCTTGAGGGTAGTAGCCGGTGGAGTAGTTCCACTTGATCTTGTACTTCTCCGTGAACCTGTACATATTGTTGGACTTGAAGACCTTGCCGTTGTCGGAGGTGATCCGATCAGGTATCCCAAAGCGATATATGATGTTTCGCTCTAGGAAGTTGATGACGTTGTCACTCTTCACCTCCCGTAACGGGACAGCTTCCGCCCACTTCGAGAAGTAGTCCGTCGTGGCGAGGATGAAGCGAAGCCCCCTAGAAGATGGAGGGTCGATAGGGCCGATGACGTCGATTCCCCAGGCATCGAACGACCAAGAGGGAATGGTAGGGTGAAGAGGGACCGGCGGCCTGTGCTTGAAATCACCATGAACTTCATAGTTGTGGCACGATCTAGCCACCCGAAGGCAGTCTGCCATAATGCCGGGCCAGTAGTCTCCTGCTATCTTGGCCCCTCCTTGGTGCCCGCCACAGACTCCATGATGCATCTCCTGTAGGATCTTGTCGGCTTCACTTCGGTTGACGCATCGAAGTAGGACCTCCTGTCCATGCGAACGTCTGTATAGGACACCTGCTTCAAAAACATAGAAAGGGAGTCGTCGTTGTAGTTGGCGCCTCGTGACAGGGTCGTCGGGGAGGCTCCCATGCTTGAAGTAGTCGAGGAATGGTTGCAGCCACTCGCCCTCCTCTACGACATTTGTCATGACGGTATTGACTTCGTACTCCGCCGGGATGAGCTCCAAGACAGCCGAGAGTAGCCACCTTTCTTCCATGTTCACCTGCATTGTTTTATTATCTGGAAGCACCAATGCCGCTGCTAGTTTCGCCAAGGCATCAGCAGGTGCATTCCTACTTCGCGGGACATGAAGCACTTCAACATGTTGAAATTTTCCCATTAGATTTCGGGCCACGGAATAGTACGGCACTAGTTCAGGCTTGCGAACTTCATACATGTCGTTGACTTGACGAATGATGAGTTGAGAGTCTCCATAAGCCCGCAAGGAACGAACCTCCATGGAGAGCGCCAAAAGGAGGCCGAAGATGAGCGCCTCGTACTCTGCTTCTTTGTTGGAGCATTCTTCTTTTAGGAGGGAGAATGAGTGATACATCACCCCCCCTTGTGGCGTCTTGAACACTAAACCTGCACCGGCTCTTCGTCTTGGGGTACCATCGGAGTCGGCGTCCATGCGGGAGGCACCATCAAAGTAGAGCTCCCACGACGCATCGAGGTTGACGTTGAAAACCTCCTCGTCAGGAAGGTCCGTGACAAGTGGTGAGTCGTCTGGAATTGGGTGCACTGCGAGAAATTCCGCCAAGGCTTGACCCTTGATTGCTTTTTGAGGCACAAAGGTGATGTCAAACTCCATCATGATAAGTGCCCATTTTCCAAGTCGCCCCATGAGCGCGGGCTGACTTAAAACGTACCTCGAAGGGTCCGCCCTTGCAATGAGCTGGACTTCATGCTTCAACATGTAGTGCCTGAGCTTCTTCAAAGCAAAGATTAGGGCCAATCACAACTTCTCTATAGCAGAGTAGTTTCGCTCAGCCCCCAGCATGGTGCGGCTCAAGTAATAACACGCCACCTCCTTCCCTTCATCATTGTTTTGGGCGAACAAAGCGCCTATCGAAGTAGGCTGCACTGCAATGTATAGAATGAGTGGGCGCCTCTTCACGGGAGCTGCCAAGACAGGTGGATTAAGGAGGTACCTTTTGATTTCATCAAATCCGCGTTGGCATCCTTCATCCCACACGAACGGAGCTCCTTTCTTCATGAGGCTCAAGAAGGGCTGGATGCGTCCGGAGAGCTTGGAGATGAAACGCCTGATGTATGCTAGCTTCCCTTGCAATGACCTCAACTCTTTGAGATCTTGAGGCGGCGGCATGTCGAGGATGGCCTTGATCTTCTTAGGCTCGACCTCTATGCCTCGGTGGTGAACAACAAAGCCGAGGAAGAGGCCTGACTGAACAGCAAAGGCACACTTCATCGGGTTCATCTTGAGTTGATGTTGACGTAGCCGCTCGAAGACAACTCGAAGATCCTCTTGATGATGCTTGCGATCCTTGGTTTTGACTATCATGTCATCAACATAGCATTCCACCGAATGGTGGATTAAATCACCAAGAACACATGTCATGGCACGCTGGTAAGTTGCACCGGCATTCTTCAGTCCGAATGGCATGACGGTATAGTAGAAATTTCCCTTTGGGGTCCTGAAAGCGGTGTCGATGGCGTCATCAGGATCCATCTTGATCTGGTTGTAGCCTGACGAACCGTCCATGAAGGAAAGTGCACCATGGCCTGTGGTGGAGTCGATGATGATCTCTGGGATTGGTAGAGGAAAGTCATCCTTTGGGCAAGCCCGATTCAGGTCGCGGAAGTCTTGGCAGATTCGTATCTGCCCATTCTTCTTCTCCACCGGGACAATATTGGCGAGCCACCGTGGATACTTCGTCTCCTTGATGAAACCTACAGCGATTAACTTGTCGACCTCTGTGATGACATCGTCTTTAAGTTCTGGACGTAACCGTCGTGGTTGTTGCTTGATGGGACGGAACCGTGGGTCAATCACCAACTTGTGTGTGGCGACACGAGGGTCCAAACCTGGCATCTCCTTGTAACTCCAGGTGAAGCAGTCTCGGTACTCCATTAAGAAGCTTTGGTAGTCCTCCCGCTCCTCTTCCGTCAGTGTGGCGCTAACAAAAGTGGGACGTGGGTCATCCTCCGTTCCAAGGTTGACTTGGACAAGATCATCGATTGTGGGTTGCCCTCCATCTTCTAACTCATGTGGTGCTGATATGGAGCTAAGTTCCTTGGTGTCACTTGGCTCACCGTTTGCAGAGTGTTGTTGATGAGGAACAGCGGACAAAGTGTCGGACTCATCGCTTGATGAGACGGACATGGCGTGGCAGTTGACTCGTGTCCCGACATCGAGCTCCTCCTCTTCATCGGCAGGGATGTCGTAGGTACAGGATTCCATCGCATCATGTATCGGATCGCCAAGGACGCATGTCATGGCATGCTGGTATGTCGCACCTCCATTCTTCAACCCAAAAGGCATGCCGCTGTTGTAGAAGTCTCCTTCTGGCATCGGTCGCCTTTTATCTTCTGGTTCTTGTGGTGCTGGCCTGGATATGAGCTTCAACTCATTGTCGGGGGCGTCGGGGTTGTTGTAGCCAAGCCCAAACTTTGGTTGGGCTTTGCCTTTTTGCTTGATGAGGTCTTCCGCTTGTCTCCACCATTCCTCGCATATGGCGGGTGGTGGAGGCATCCTGTTGTTCCGGCCAAGAGTAATCCCGGCCTTCTCCAACAAGCGAATCATCTTGGGCTCCGCCTTCATTCTCGATAGTACCTCCTCTAGGTCACTGCAAGTTTGGGGAAATTCAAATACAAAATCACATTGTTTTACCTGCGGGACTTTGTAGAAAATGGTCTGGACTCTAGATCCGGACAAACTAGGGATTGCCCAAACCTCCAATGGGGAAGTCACTGAGACATAGAGCGACGGGGGCTATACGCCTTGAGCTCCCCTTGCGACTTCCTCCACTTATTTTATTCTTCTTCTATCGGCAATCGGTATGGGCGCAGGTTCTTCCTTCCGAGGGTTGCGTGCCCGTAGCGTGATGGGTGGTGGCGCATCATTGCTGCCTGTTAGCATCCTGGAGACTTCCTGGGCACCTTCAGAGCTTCCAAATGTTAAACAAATGGGCTCTCGGCACACCAAAGTTGATGAAGAAGTGGTAGCCTCTTGAGAAATTGTTGTAGCCGACCTCACCGTGATTGGTGTTGACGTTGGGAATCTTGCCTTCAACAGTAATGGGGTCACCGGGCCAGGCATAGAAGATCTTGTTCCAGATGAGGTCGAAGTAGAGCTCCCTACCTGCAATTGGGAAGAGGGGCTATAGTCGTACCGGACAAATGAAGATGACCTCCTACGGACTTGGCTCCTGTGGCTTCGAGTGGAGGAGCCCTTTGCATCGGCAAGTGAGCTCGGCATGATGGGAAGCTTCATTTCGGCTACTGGCCCAGAACTTGGTTTGGTCAAGAGATCCACCGGAGGTGTTGTGCGCCCCAACTGCTGGTCGCTGTCTACAACGGGGAAGTAGTACTTTGCATCTGCATGGTGAGACTCCTGCACAGTATAAGGAGATATGTTGCCGATGATGCGCTTTTGTGTGCTGCTGGCGTCGAGGAACTTCAGGCATTGATGGAGGGTGGATGGAATGACGCGGTACTTATGGATCCACGGTCTTCCTAGAAGGGCGGAGTAGGAGGTATTCGCCTCGATGACGAAGAACCGCACCTTGAAGCTAAAAGTTGACATCTGGATCTTCAAAGTAATGGCACCTAGCATAGGCTTCCCTTGGTTGTCGAAGCCACAGATCATCACGTCTGTAGCCTCCAAGTCGTCCACCGTAAAACCTTCTCGCGTCAAACTCCGAAGAGGGAGAATGTTCACGGCAGACCCTGGGTCTATGAGGATCCTGCGAAGATGTGCAACACCAATATTACCTTCCACATACAATGGTCGGTTGTGGTCACCATCATCTATGAGCTTATCCTCCTTGTCGAATGTGATCTCGTTCACGAACAAGGGGCTGGAGCAAAGACGGTGTTTCGCCATGGACACCTCGTAGAGTTCCGGAGCTTGGAGCGCCTTGATAAGGGCTTCACGAAGGTCAGGCACCATCATGAGCGCATCATGTACACTCAAAACCGTAGGGGTCCTCTAGAGGTGGGCGATGATGTTGTAGTCGACGTCACGTGCCTTCATCTTCTTTCGGCCTTGGTGTTCAGATTCCTCCACCTACAAAGGCGTCTCCTTTGGGGTGGTTGGCTTCTGCACCCTTGTCGGCTTGATCTTTAGTGGTTCAGGTAGGACTTTGCCCCCACGCAGGTTCATGTTCACCTCTTCCAATGACACTTCCTTTGTCGCCTCTTCGGCGTGGAGGACCGCCTGCTCTTTAGAAGTAAACACGTCTTTGGAAGGGGTGTCGCTGTAGTCATGGATGACGTTGCAACTCTCCATGCTTGGTGATTGGGATGAGCTGGCTCCTTCTTGAACTTTCTCCCCCTCCTTTGCCGGTGCTTGCCCCCAGCCGGGTGGCAAGAACTGCGCCAAGGTTGGTAGCACACGCCCCCATCGAGGAAAAGGCTCGTCTCCCTCTGACATAGGGACAAATCTTGGCGGAGGCCGGCGTTGACTTGGATCGAACCGCCTTAGAATTCTTGGGGGAGCATGTTCTGGCAAAACCGGGTGAGGATGTCAGGGTGGAGGCCTCCTTGCGTACGGCCTTCGGCACACCGTCCTCCAAAGCTCCTCCTCGGCAACGGTTGGGGTCACCTGCGGCCAAAAGGGAGATGCCTGCGTCTTGGACAGGACGAGGTTGGATAGCTGGTCTTCAACTTGGGCCAGTGGCACCCATGTTTCTTCAAGCTCCGTGTCTTCACTTGGCGGAGACAGTAACTTCATGCTCACCATGTTCACTGCATGGTAATCTGGGTTGATAGCTTCTGGGTCGAGGTTGATCCTCCTCTCATTAATTGCTCTTTGGAGCCATCCTTTGAACATGACACAATCTTCAATGACATGTCCCACATACCTGTGATATGGGCAAAATAAAGGATTATCTGTCATCCTCACCTGAGCAGGCCTCCGAGGCTCTGGTAAGTTCAAGGCTCGATGCTCCATCAACTGGTCAAACATGTCCTTGACGAGCTCCCGACGGAAGACGTACTGCTTCTTGAGGAGTTCCTGCATCGACGGGCGTTGCCTCCCTCCGGCTTGTTCACCCCTTGCACCTAAGATGAGCACATGGCCTTGCGGTGCAGACGAGAAGACCTTGGTGGTGTTTGTTTCGGCTGGTGCCTTTGCCCTGCTACCGTTGTTGATTTGCTTGGTCGTCGAGGCGAAATGCTTGGCGGGATCAAATGCACTGGCATTCTTATAGAGCTCCATTATCTGCGGTGACTTCTCAAACTCAAGCTTCGTGGCCGCTACCGCCGTGCTGAGGGCACTAAAAGTTCTAGGCTCACGCCGAGAGACTTCAAGTGACCAATGTTGCTGCATCCCGTGGACACACATCTCAATGGCATCCTCGAGGTGCATCTCCCTGGCGAGACGCACATAACTGTTGCGGAAGCGGATGATATAGTCATCAATGGACTCATCTCGTCGTTGTCGGACTTGCGCCAGCTCGACAACGGAGAAGTCCTTCTTCATGGCGACGAAGTGCTTCTTGAAAACCTCCTTCATGGCCGCCCAACTCCCGATGGACCCAACCGGTAAACGGCTGTACCAATGGAAGGCGGGCCCGGTTAACGACCCTGAAAATTGGCGAGGGAGAAGTGACGGGCTGTTTGCTGTGTCGCCGCATGCCGCCTCGAAGTACGCCAAGTGCTCCCTTGCATCACCGGTTCCATCAAATTGACGGAACTTTGGTGGGTGCCACCCTGCGGGATACGCCATCATGTCATGCCACGCCTCGTAAGGCTTCTCCAGCTCACTCTCGGAGGTGCGAGGGGTTTGATCTATCGCCATTTGCTTCAACTTCTTGTCCACCATATCCCCGACCATGTCGTGGTAGTCCTTCAGCATAACCGCGCGTGGTACTGCGTTGGCAGAACCAGCAGGGCTAACCCAAGGCCGAGCTTGTGCGTTGGGGTCATGTTGAGGCACATCATTTAAGGGCACCCTAGCAGGAGGGCCCACCTGAAGTTCCTCCTCTTGCGGATCCACCACTCGCTGCAACACGCCTTGTGGAGGAACTCCTTGGTTGTTCATCATGAGCTCAATGAACTGGTCAAGCTTTGACGCCAACTGGTCAATCATCTGACGCTGACTTCTGACCTCTTCTTCTAGAGACACTTCTTGTGGCGCTACTTTGTTTACAGCACTTGGGCCCTGGGTGCCATCAACGGGTGGCTTGGCAGCAGGATCTTGATCCACGAGGCTATCACCATGATTCACCATGCGAACAGGCGCGGTGTGGAGGTCTTCATCACCTCCCTCGTAATCTGATCAAACCAATGAAGCTAGTTCATGGTAACGAGGGGAGTGTAGGCGACTCTCCAACGATGGCGAGGAAGATGAGTCGGAGAAGCCTTCATCATCATCAAGGTTGTCTTGGCGTTCTCCATCTCTGGGAAACCCATCCGTCACGCCTTGACGGGCGATGGATTTTAATCTTGTATTGGCCCCCGGCCGGTTTGCAACTTGTCGTCGTCCTTCAAGGTCTTGAGGAAGCCTTGATGTAATGTCGGTGTAGTGACGCTTGTATATATCTTCATTTTGTGAAGTGCTCCTAGCACCTAATGAGCCTTTCCCTATTGTCACAGGAAGACACGTGGCCCTGGATCTTGCAGCTTCTTGCAACGTCGATGAGCTCGTCTTGGCATCCCCCTCTGCACCCCTGAGCCATGCACGAACAAGGCCAAGGCGCGGTAGGAAGGTCCTCTGGAAGTCCGCCTTTGGGTTCGGCACAATCTCTTCTTCAGAAGGATAGTCGAACTCCTCGGTGATGGCGGGAGGTCGCCATCCATTACTTGACCCTTCACTTGGCTGCACTCCAAGAGTACCGCACAAGGCAAGGTTCTTCTCAGTTGATTCCTTCGCTTTTTCAGCCTCCTGCTGAGCTTGAGCTTCTCCATCTTGGTCCATCCTTTCAGAGGGAACAAGAGGAAACTCCGTGGGAAGTGTTGCTTCTTGTGGGAGGGCAGCGTTGGCTGCACCATCGGAAGCTACTTCGTTGTTGGAGGAGAACGTAAGCTTGGCTTCTTCAACGCCTTCCATCGGTGTGGCCGTCGGCGCTGGCATCTTCTGATTCTCTAGTGGGGGTGCTGGTGCAGTCGCCTTCACAAGTTCGTCATTCTTCTGGGGAAGGGATGAAGAAGGAACCACCTTTCTCCCTTGCTCAGTGCTTCTCGTGGACGTCTTGCGTCGTTTCGGCGCCAACCGGCTGAGCAGGTAGCTAAACTGCTCATGCCGCTCCAAGTCGGGGGAGATGCGAAACTTGATCCTGTCATTTTCTTGAACAACCCCACCATCGGGTCGTAAACGTACCTGAGTGTGTTGAAGGACTAAGTCCTCAAGTTCTTTATAAAGAACAAGGCGGTTTCTCCGACGCCTCTCGCGCTTGCGCTGGTTCTCCGTTGGAAAGATACCATCCCTTTGTATTGGTGGTGTGCGTAGGAGTGCTGGTGCAGGGCGTCTCGTGGAGGATGAAGTCCTGTCCGTCATCGCCTGCAGCTGTGGCCGATCTCCCTGCCTAGGAGGTGACGAAGGTCGTGGTAGAAGTGTCGATCGCAAAGGTTCCCGTGGTGGCCACTGTTGAGTGGGCCGAGGGTCCCTCTCATTGTCTTGATGTCCCCGCCTGGGAGGTGACGAAGGTCGTGGTGGAAGTGTTGGTCGCAAAGGTTCCCGTGGTTGCCACTGTTGAGCGGGCCGGGGGTCCCTCTCATCGTCTTGATGTCTTGACCATCGGTTCCAACGTGTAGGCATGTTGGGATATCTCCGTTGTGGGAAGTGTCGAGTTGGTGAAAGTTGTCGCCGAGGCGCCAAAGTCTGGCGCTCATGTTGAGGACGATGGCTTGGGGCTTGACGCCTCACCCTTCCCGCAGCTTGAGTCGAGGATGCACTTGGCGCCGTTTGATCTTGGAGCCTCCTCTGGATATTGTTCATCTGCTCCTGTAGTTGGCGAAATTCTCGCCGCAGGTCGTCATCACGTGGCGCGGGTGCTTCATGCCGAAGGGTGGAAAACCTGTTGTTGTTGAGGAGAGACCTTCTGCCGACTTCCGAGATGTGTAGACATGGTGCCCATGCACCCCTTTGAGTGTCGCCAATGTTGAGGGAGACAGTAGGGCCTGGTAGAACAGGCTCTTTGCATGAGCGCCGCTTCTAGAACTCCTTCATGATGGCGCGTCTTACTAGCTCCTTGACCTTGCATGGCTCGTTTGCCCAATCATCGGGGAACAAGTCATACAGAGGGATTAAGGTGCTTCGGTAAGTGAACACCTTATCAGCTAAGTCCATGGCGCCGAGGGACCAATCCTCCTCCAACACCGTGCTCTGAGCGATGCGGGAAGCTATCTGTTGGTGGAGTAATTGTACCTTGCGGTACTTCCTCCTGTAGTTGAGTTGGGGATGAGGGCTATTCGACAAACGAGCATTGGCCATGAGCCTACGCAAGTCATACGACATAGCCTCCAAACCCTCGAGAAGCTCAACCTCGGTACGCCGCTGTCGGATGTGGGGTTCCGGCAAACCCTTAAGGTTCGAACACTGGGGTGCGCGCGAAGTCTTTCCCTCCTACCGATCTACGCTCTAGCTTGCTAAGATCTCATGGACGAACTCAACGAACTCGCAACACAGAAAGACACGAGGTTTATACTAGTTCGGGCCACCATTGTGGTGTAATACCCTACTCCAGTGTGGTGGTGGTGGATTGCCTCTAGGGCTGATGATGAACAGTACAAGGGAAGAACAGCCTCCTGAGGTTGAGGTGTTCTTGTGGGTAGGCTCTCGATCGGGTTGGATCAAGCTAAGATGAGATGCCCTTTCTATGGTGGCTAGCTCTACTTATATAGGCCCTGGTCCTCTTCCCAAATATCGAGCGGGAAGGGAGCCAACAACGGCGGGTAAATTTGAAGGGGGACAACTAGTACAAGCTATCCTGACAAAAGTGGTCTTCGCGTGCGAAAAGCTCTGGTGGTGACGCCGTCTTGGGCTCCATGATGACCTCCGTCTTGCCGTCCTCCTGGTCTTGGTCTCGTTGCACCAATATAGAAACCTTTGCCTGATGCCTCGGTACTCTTCGCCTGCGCTGGCCTCCTTAGCACCAAAGAGGAAATAAGGACGCTGCGCGCGCTGGCCCCCACCTGGCGCCCGCCTGGTGTCGTTTGTCATGGCTCACGTCATGAGAGCCTCGTGAGGTTTGCCCTGCCTTGATTTCTCCGCTCCTCGTGAGCCTGCCTGGCTAGGCCACTCCAGAGGAGGTCTTGCATCGTCGGCCTCGCGAGGCTCGGACGCTCAAGAGGGTCTTGGATGCCTTGTTGATGAAGATGGGCCGCACGGCCTGCGGGCTTAGCCACGCTGTGGGCCACAGGCATGCAAGTCTGGGGACCCCCGTTCCGAGAACGCCGACAATAGACCCCAGGCCCAAGGTGCGCTCGGGCTTGGCTTCACGGCGAAGCCAAGGGTCAAGTTCGCAGCACCGCAGGCCCCAAAAGCCTGCGGCCTCGGTTGACGCGTGGCGGTTGATTGGACGTGGGCGTCTCCGCTTCCCCATGTTGCCTCGGCAACTGCACGACTTGACAAGTCCCTGCGACATGCAAGGAAAACCATCATTACCTGCGATCATGGGAGATGCCGGTTGGCCTTCTCTTGCTATAAATGGGGAGGGGGCGGAGCCCCCGTCGCCCATCTCTTCCTCGCTTGCTTGCTTCTTCCCCCTTGCTCCACTGCTGACAACAATGGCGCCTATCAGAAGGTTTTCTGCCGAAGAGAAAGGAAAGGCTCCCCGTGATGATCCGGGGCCACTTTCGCCGAAGAAGAGGTCAATCCATCACCATGATGAAGCGGCGATGCAGGTGGTGGCGAGGCCTTGGTGCGAGCGGCCTCCTCCGGGGTACCCGCTACCCTTGTACGCCCGAGCCGTGGGCTCGGGAGGACGGAGTGACGAGCAGCACCGCCCGCGCCGTGTCCAGGGTCGCCGCGCCACGACGACGTGTGCCGTCGCCCCTGGGATCCACGCCGCGGACTCCCCGCGCGAGTTGCTGCTGTGGGCGCCGATGCCTCCAAGCTCCTGGATCCGCTTCCCGCGGTTCTTCTCTGACGTGATGCCGCCGAGGGGGCCTCTCAGGCTCTGGTTGCAGCACGCTGACTACAGCGCTCCAGCGATTGGAGCGGAGATCGAAGCGGATCCCACCGGCAAGATCTTCATGACCCGCGGCTGGGGGGAGATCGCATGGGTCTGCCGTGCGAGGGGCGCCCTCGCGATCCACTTCGAGTACGATGGCGCTTCCACGCTCTTCTTCAAGGTCTTCGACGCCGAGGGCCGCCGTCTGGAGTGCTGCTCCAGAGAGGAGCGCCAAACTGACGCGCGCTCCGCTCGCGGCTACTCCAGTAGCAGCAGCCCTTGGGAGTCCAGCAGCTCTCCTGAGCTTTACGAGACTCCAGAGACGAGTGACGACAGCTACGTGCCCCCGAGCTCTCGCCGCGCTCGGAGCAGGGCCGCGGCGTCCGGCCGTCGCCGCCGCTGATCTGGATGGGGTTGGCGCTGGCCCTCAGTGGCCGACTGTTGATGATGGCGTCTGCCACGGGAGGGTGTAGATAGGATTCCCCTTAGTATCAACTTTTGTTTCCTGTGAAGAATCATGAATCACCACTACAAAAAAAATACACTACAGTGATGATACGTGTTTGTCACAGTAGGTCGCGTTTTTTGTCATGCATGTACATCCATGACAAATTTATGACAGAATCAAGATAGTCATACCTGTGCTGTCGTAGAAGTGTTCCATGACATTACCAAAATTATCATCACGGAAGTGTCCACTTCCATGACGATAAATCGCGCGTCATTGAAGTCCTTTCGTCAAGGGTGACCGACACGTGGCATCCACCATAATGGAACGTCGTTAAGCTATCGGGTCGGGTTTTGGATCCGATAACCCGTTAATAGCCCCGACCAATGGGGATTTTCCATGTGTAAAATCATTATTGGCTAGAGGAAACACGTGTCGGCTCATCGTTGGGACAGATGTCATCCACTCACTGGACAGAAGGCGCCTATGATACGTCGACACGTGGCACGGTCCAACAGTGGCCCATTCCTGTGAAAAGGCCGGCCCGTTTGACTTGGTCAAAAGCTGGCGGGCCGGCCCATGGAAAGCCTGTTAACGGCCTGTTCGCATATAGCCCATTTACAACCCGCTAACCCAAGGCCCGTTACGCCCTATCCGAATTAGGCCCAGTAGCGTCATCTGGGCCATCCAATATGATTCCAGCCCGTTTTCACTTCTGGCCCATGTATAGCCCATGACGTCTTTCGGCCCATATGAGGCCCTTTGTAACGCTTGGCCCATTAGCGGCCCGTGCTGAAACTGGCCCGTAATGAACAATGTATTACTTTACACCCATTAACGGCCCGTGGTGAAACTGGCCCGTAATGAACAGTGTATCACTTTATACCCATTAACGACCCGTTATTCTGTTGGGACGTTTCCAGCCCAAGTTAACTTTCGGCCTTCTGAGGGCCCATTTATTCTTGGGCTCATTTGCAGCATTCGGTTACTTACGGCCCGTTACTGTCATTTTCTGCTTGTGGGCCAAATTCAGCCCGTCGTTACAGTCGGCCCGTTTGTGGACCGTTAGTCTGTTGGGCCATTTTCATAGCATCACCAAATACGGCCTATTAACGATGGCTCGTTATGATCGGCCCATGAACGGACGATTCCAACTCTAGCCCGTTTACGGCCATAATGCGGTCTGTTTGGCCCATGTTTGGCCAATCGATCATATGGCCCGTATAAGGCCCATATATGATATGGCCCGCAGAAGGCCCATTGTTTCTACGGCCCGTAGAAGGCCCATTGTTTCTACGGCCCGTAGAAGGCCCACTGTTTCTACGGCCAGTAGGAGGCCCAGTGTCACTACAGTAAATATTAGCCCATGGTTATTGTGGCCTAGTTTTAAAAAATAGGTTATTGCAGCCACTAGCTAACCGCGGAAAAAGAACTGCAATGATTACAAGCAAACAAATAAACAAGACAACAAGGAAATAAATAAGCAAGCAACTAACGCTAGGCTATCACGGCTATTACACATATTACATCCACTGGGCATCAAAGTTCGCCACCAGTGCAAATATAGGGAACAAAGCAGCATATCATATACACTGGTTGTCAAAGTTGGCGACCAGCGCAAATAAACGCCGCAGCAAAACAAATCCAGAACTGAAACCACTTCAGAAGATCTCAAGAAACAATATCCTGGGTACCCATAATTCTGGCAAGATGCTTAGCAAGCTTATTAACTTTCTCTTGTTTGGCGCTTAAATCCTCCAGCACTTGCTGTTGCACCAGAAAATATGCATCTGAATTCTGCAGGGACTTCCTGAGTCCTTCAGCTTCCTGTCACAGCACATCTGATCGATGTCTTTCAACTTGAAGTTGAGACTCAAGAAGACGAACTGATTCAGGCAGCGAGTTCGAAGAGCTTGTGCCAGCAGTAGTGGCCAGTAACTCGAACACTACATCAAGACAGGACTTTTAGGTTCCCTCGCTATCGTCAAGATAGTTTTTATCAGCTTTCTTGAAGACCAACGGGGATGTCTCACTATCTTGAACCTTATCTGCATTACTTCCTTTACCATTGGATAACGCGGTACTGTTCTCCAATATTTTGTCCGCATTCTAAAAGAGAAACAAGCAGACACATCACATGTTTACCATGTTGTATATGAAACTCATTTTGGTAAATGAGTTCAGTAGTAAAGTGGACAGGATAACAACATGAAACAAACATATATCTATGTACCATGGTCACTTTATGGTCTATATCATTCTAGTTTTTGTTGCCAAATCAAGATAGAGACATAGTTCAAATAATATTTGTTCAAGACAAAGCAGAATAGACAGAATATAAGTGTGGGTAACTATAGAGCAATAACAACACTTGTAATGTGCATGACATGAGAACATAACTGTTTATTCAATTGAAGCTGAAATCAACATAGAGCAGGTTACAACAGCAAACCAGTTAAAGAAACAGGTTTAAAACATACATGTTGCGCCATTGTACTTTCAATTCCATCCTTCAAATTTGAAAATAGTTGGTATGAGTAAATACAGTAATGCAAGAGCAAAGGAGTATGAACCATAGCTACAGAACCTGACCTGAGAACAAATCTTCTTCTCCTTTAAGTGTTGAGTTGGGATTTGGAGTGGTGGTCCTCGTGCTTTGGGCACTGCAGTTCCCTTACTAACTGCTCGTGTTTGGGTGCTCTGTGGTGGAGACGGTGCTGTGTCAACTGGAACTGGGTTACTATCTGCCGGGGTTGGGGTTAGAAGGGGTGTAGCTGGTTCTCTGTCCAACTGGGTAGGGGTACAATCTACGAGAGTCTGGGTTATGTGTGGTCGATCTGGTCCTTGGGCAAGTACAACCGTGGTTCTATCTGCATCAACTGGTAGCACTATCTTTTCTAAAGACCGTGTTGTTACTCCCTTAGATACTGCCATCACGCTCTCCAATTCAAATGGCTAATAAACAAGAAAAGTAATTGAAAGTATAGACATTGTATGATAGACAGGTGCAATGGATAGTGGGGAATAAAAGAGGGCATGAAATAATTCATATTTATGTTGTCTAACCAAACAGGATAGCATGACACAATTTCACATATATGATGGCTAACTAAACAGGATAGCATGACACAATTTCACATTATGATGGCTAACTAAAAAAGATGGAAAGACATAGTTCAAAATATGAGACTATGTAAACAGGATGACATGACATAACTATATAATGTGTTTATTAAATAGGTTGGCATGCCATAATTCACATACATTCACGGATAGAATGCCATAATTCAAAATATTATGACTGTAAACACTAAACAGGATGAGATGATATAACTATATGATGTATTTATTAAATGGGTTGCCATGCCATAATTCAGATAGATGATGTGTATGTACTATGTAAACATGATGGCATGATATAATTCAAATATATGATTTATATAGTAAGCAAGTAAGCAGATGGCAATCCATATATGATGTAAAAACTAAGCAATGCAAGACAACATGCATGACATGGGTAATATAACCCTGCCAAGTTTGAGCATAGACCTCAGGGGGGAAATAGGACTGGTCATCAGTCTTTGAATCCTCCTCTGAGGAGCTCTCTGTAACCAGCAAGATGTCTGCTTCAGCAGGTAGCATTGTCTGCTCTGAATACCTTGTTTTCACTCCAGATACTTCCATCACCGCTTCAAATGGCTGATGCATAGGAAGAGTAGTTGAATATACAAACGTTGTCGACAAATGGAACACGTAATACAAAAAAATGATAGCATGATATAATTCACATACATGATGATTGGCTAAACAGCATGGCATTGCATAATTCACATATATAATGCCTTTGCAACAAGATAGCATTGTATAATTCACATATATAATGTCTTGCAACAAGATGGCAATGCATAATTCACATATATGGTAATTAGACACTGAACAGGTGGCATTCACACAAAGCATGTCTAAACTAATCAAATGACATAGCAATGCGAGACACCATACGCACGATATGAGCAACATAACCCTGCCAAGTTAGAGCATACACCTCGGGGGGGGGGATAGGACTGGTCATCTGTCTCTGAATCCTCCTCTGAGGAGCTATTCGTAACCAGCGAGATATGCACTTTGTCAGATAGCATAGTCTGCTCTGAAGACCTTGTTTTCACTCCAGAATTTGCCATCACCATGTCAAATGGCTGATGCACACGAAGAGCAGTTGAATGTACTAACATTGTTGACAAATGTAATATGTAACGAAAAAAAGGATGGCCTGATATAATTTACATATAAGATGACTGGCTAAGCAGGATGGCATTGCAAAATTCACATATATGATGCCTGGCTAAACAAGATGGCGTTGCATAATTCACATAAACGATGAATAAACTAAACAGATGGCATTCGCACAAAGGATGTCTAAACTAAGTAGATGACATATTTGATGTATAAAGTAAGCAATGCAAGACACCATATGCATGATATAACCAACATCAGCATGCCAAGTTAGAGCGAAGACCTCAGGGGGTAAATAGGAGTTGTCTTCTCCTTCTGAATCCCCCTTAGAACAGATATCTTCCTCTCGATTACAATCCGAAATGCGTGGAGGGGGGCTGCCTTTGCGCCTACCATGGAGCGACGTCTGCATGAAATTTTATTGCCACGCAAGGCTCGTCTCTTTTGCTCTACATGTTCAGTTCCATTGTTTACAATAACTGTCATGCATAGGAATAAAACATAGTGAGATTATGTAAGGAGTGCATGCAGAAATCCAGAGTGATGGTAGCAACCTGTGGATAGACCCAAAACCAATAATAGCAGGCAGATAATGGCTTCAGTTAAAAAATACAGATAATGGCTTCTTTACTGTTTGTTTCCCACCCAACATGAAACTCATAGTAGACACCGGAGATTAACCAGATAGTAGATAGATACTATTGATAGCGGCCCCGATATGTACCCCACAACCATTTAAAAACTCAAGTTGGACCATTAGTTTGGAGCTGACTCAGAGTCTAATCGGTGAACAGGACGATAAAGTAGCATGTAATATTAAGCGATGCATAACGTAAGCAGGCACGAAAGAGTGCGACCTCTCTTGCGGACCCGTGTAGTCCTCGAGGTCATCTGCTTGGTTGATGATGGTAATGCAGTTTTCATGGCTGCCAGCGGCGGGGAAGAAGATCTGAGGCGGTGAAAGACAGTCTGGAGGCCGGATCCCTGCTGTGCTGGACCCTTCTGTCGTTGGAGCAGCTGAGCTGGGGTGGACGACGGCGCAGCAGGAGCGGGACAAACCACGCAAGGTTTTCTTTGACAACTATCTGTAAGAGAAGTAATTCTGTAAGGGCTCGTTTGAATTGGAGGATTCCAACAATGCAGGGATAGGAAATAGACAGGAATAGGATAGGGGAATGCACGTGCAAAATAGAGAATTTAAAAACACAGGATTTCTGCCAATCTGGGTGTTTGATTCACAACAATTAGAAGATCACAGGATGCAAAGAAGCATGGTGAGATTAAGTCAAACCACAAGAAAATGTATGGTTATAATGCTATTATGCCACTATCTCTTAGTCTTGTGCTTCATGAATAGGAATTTGAAAAGGAGGACGAGTGAAAATTAAAATTCCTACGTTTTTTATTTCAAGGACACTAAAGGAACAAATCCGTGTGCTCAGTGGACAATATATATATAACATGTAGAGTAAAAAAGAGATGCAACAAGTGTACAACCTCTTTGGCGAAGCCATGTCGATCTCAGCGTGATTGGGTTGGCCGGTGAGGATGCTCCGGCTGACTTTGCTGTCGGAGGAGGGGAAGAAGATCTTAGGCGTCTGGAGATGGAGCCCGAGGTACTGCTCTGCTGTGATGGAGGGTTTCGTCATTGGAGCAGCTCCGGTGAGTTGTACGACGCCGAGGCTGAAGCAGGACAAGAGAGACAACGAACAATGTTAACCTGAGTGGAATTCTAATAGCATCTCCAATACATGACGTAAAATACATAACCACAAAGTGCTATATGTAAAATACATCAGCCGCTCATCTCTGAACTTAACTGTCGTAACTGAACTTAACTGTCGAAACTGAACTTAACTGTCGAAACTGAATTTTGCTGTCGAAACTGAACGCACTAGCAAGGTGAGGCTACACGTCGGTCGACTGACTTTTTCATCTCTGGTTAGTCGATTTTGCAGCCGTTGGATACGAAATCAAGGGCCTGCGGTTCATCTTCAACCTCCACCCCCCTGAGCCGCCAGCCACCACCAGCCAAACAGCAGCCCCCCGCCGCCCGCGGCCGGCGGTGCGCCGCCCCGAAAACACTCCCCACCGCCGGTCCGCCGCCGCCTCGGCCACCCCTCTAGCCCCCCTCGTGCTGAGCTTTTTCTCCGGTGATCCCCACGCCACCGCCCCGCCAACGCCCCGCCACCGCCGGCGACCACCGCCCCATCCTGAACCCTAAGATAGATAGTGGGGTACCTCTCCGTCGAGCCCCCCTCCCTGCTGCGGCTGGTTCTTCCTTCACCCCGGCGAGCCCCCCCACCCCCTGAAAATCGACTGGCCCAAAAGTCGATTCAGTCGATTGAAGTGTAGCTAAATCGGAGCAGCATCGCAAGCAAGAGCAAGAGCGAGAGCAGCAGCGCGAGCAAGAGCAATAGCAAGAGCAGACCAGGCAGGGGACCGAGAGCAAGAGCAGAGTAGCAGCGCGAGCGAGAGCTAAGGCAGCAGCAGCTCCTACTGATGTGGACGTCGCCACCGAGGGAGTGACGCCGTGGAGGAAGTGGCCGACGACGCCGCCGTGGATGGAGTCGCGCCGTGTCGGCTCGGGACCGAGCGCCGGCAGCACCGTGAGATCGAATCAAGAAGAAAATGCGGCGATTAGTGTACAACCTCTGTGGTGGCGCCGATTAGGCCGCAACTTCATCCGAGGAAACGGTGATGATGATGCTCTTCCGGTGGTGCAGGTGAAGACGGCGGTGTGGGAATGGAGGTGGCGCGAAAGACGAGGGGAACGTCGGGGCAGCTCCTTGGAGGTGGAGGACGGGGTGGCTGAACCGGCGGGACGATGAGATCGACGATGGATCCTCATCCGATACGGTGGATGAGGGACGTCGAGGTGTTGCTGTGGACGACGTCGTCGGGGAAGAGGCTCCGACTGGGTGGCGGACGGAGCAGGGTGTGGGGTTTCGTCGCAGGTTTTCGCGACCTCGGTGTATGAATGGGTGGGCGGATGGGATGACAGTGGGGAACCATGGCTTAGAGACGCGCTTGTCCGAAATGTGGGGTAAGTTACGGAAGTACCCCCACCGATTTGAGGCGGTTCTTTCGGTTCAGGGGTACCACGGGCATTTCGCGTGTCGGGATTTCACAGGAGGTGGGAGTTTTCGCGCGCGTTGTAATTTCGGAATAGCAAGGCGCGGGTTGAGATGGAGGGAGTTGTCGGAGCACAACGAGACAAAGATATATCTTAAATATTTCGGGCTAACAAGGCGCGGGTTGAAATTTCCGGACAAGCCTAACGTGTACTGTATCAAATCAATGCGCACTACAAATGTCATTCAAAACTTTGAATTCATGTTATGTTCAATTAAAATATTTTGCTACGTGTATAATGCATGCAACCTACTACTCAAATGAACGTTTTAGTGCATTCCAAACGTATATACTACCACTTCAATATGAACTAAATTTGAATTCGTTTCTCTATTTGAATAAGATCTACAGTAATGATTGTTGTGAAGTCAAAGCATTTGAATTCGTTTCTCTGTTTCAATAAGATCTACAATCATCATTATTGTCAAGTTAAACCATCGTTTGTGTATTATCTTCACAGCACACCACATGATTAGTCTCGAGTTACATATGAACTATGTGTACTATATGAACTCGAACTAGATTTTCTGAATCCACTTTATTTTGATTTCAAATCACATTACATTTCTAGCTCTAGCTAGATCTTCATAATCTAAACCATGTCTCATATGTATAATGTGTTTATCACATTATGTATGGTGCCCCGCCCCCTACGCCTACAAGTATTTAGATGTGAGTTGCAAACACCACACATTACCACAAATTCAAATAAAATGTGAGAATGTTCGATATATAGTATTGTTTAGATTGTTCGATATTTAGTTCTAAGCTGCAAACGCCACACATTATCACAAATTCAAATAAAATGTGAGATTGTTTGATGTATAGTATGGTTTAGATTGTTCGGCATTTAGCTGTGAGTTGCAAACGCCATGCATTATCACATTATGGTATAACATGTGCACAGCACGTGTATCACCGCTATATTCATGCATGCCATGTTTAAAACACTATGATCTCCTATTCAAATATATGAATCCGCTTTCATATCAAATTATGATCTTTGTTAGTCTCTTACACCCACACAATCCTCTAACCTTTGTAGCTACCACTAACTTTCTCTCGTGCATGCACACGCCCTCCCCCTCCCTCCGCATTCTATCCACCGGGCACATTCATTTTTTTCTTTAGGTCGTTCTCCCAGAGTCTCCACAACTCCTTTCCGACACACACCGATCGATAAACCTCTCCAGTGATGCCTGCCTACAACATACACACACACCTTCAATCTCCTCCTTTATGTGTCCTTGCCTCGTGTCTCTCATACGGTCAGACACACGTGTAAACTCTCGCCCCTCTTTTCATCGATCTCACAACCGCACACTCCTCCCCCTATCTAGCTAGTAGTTGGGCCTCTCGCACCACCTCCTAGCTCCATTCTCTCTGTCTATCCGTCTCGCTGGGCCTTATTTGCCTCTAACAAATGGACGTACACCGACCGATCTCTCGCTATACATATAGCTAGCTAGGTCCTTATAACTCGTTTTTACCCACACGTCAATCGATCTACCTCATTAGTTGTGTCTCTCCCTTCCTCCGACAAACAACAATTGATCTACCGATCTAGTTAGGTTTGCTTACCAAACACATGGTTCCCCTTCATCATCCATGGATGCGTCCCGACAGATCTATCACACACAGGCACACACAGAAACACATCCCCACTCTTATTGATAACATTGCAGTTCCACCCTCAGTTTGTCTAGTAGGCTTGTCCCACCATCTTCGAGAAGCAACTCCATCACCCATCCAGCACTCTACCCCTCTCCCTCCCTCTCCCTCCCTCTCTCTCCTCTCTCTCTCTGTCCCATCATATTTCCCGTCCTTCAGTTATGTATGGATGTCGACCGATCTCCCTCAAGACATAGCTGGGTCTCTCCTTCTCAACACATATACGATTCGTTCTACCTCTATAGTTAGGCCTCTGCCTACCCCTCCCCCCACACACACCGATACATCGAGCGCTCTAGTCATGTCTCCCTGCCACACACAAACTTGACATGTGCCCTCTAACGTTCCGGTAGGCCAGTCACCCAATATCTTTGACTTGCACACACACACACAATTTCGATGGCTCTCTTCATCGATCTCGCACCCACCCACTTGATCCTCTCTTCGACTCCATCGATAGCTATGACCGCTCCCTCTCTTCTCATGGATTGCCCGACCCTCTATGTATGATATGGATAGGCCTCCATTTCACACACATTGCATGCAAAATTTTGTTTGAGATGTCATCGACACATATTCCCACAAATAATTCACGAAATCAACCCCCACCCCCACCCCAAAACAAAAAACACTCACGAACGCGGTTTGTATTTCTCAAACACACCCACGTAGGTGGGGGACGTGCACGAAGAGAAGAGGTGCATGCAAAACGCACGTACTCCCGTCTCTTTCCCAACCACACCTGCGCGGGTACACGGTGGAGCTCATTTCTGTACGAAAAAGGCAGCCCACGTGGTAATTTGGCACGTGTACTGGTTGTCCACTTGGTGGAGGGAGGATCATCTACCACAGGTGAACAAACAAATTGTGACTTGACGTGTTATGTTAAAAAAAGAGGCAAACCATGTGGGGCCTACCTTAGAGGCAAGGCTCTATACACTGGAGTACTTTTGATGTGTCCCGTCAACTCGCAGAACGAGGAGAAGCTTGCTTAGTACGCCGTCTCCCCCGCCCACGGGCGCAGTGGCTCGCAGGATGAGGTGAAGCTTGCTCCGCCTTACGCCCGCTCCCTTGCCCATGCGCGCGGTGGCTCGCAGGACGAGGAGAAAAATTTACTACTCCCTCCGTTTACTCCTCGTCCCTACTACCTTGGTTACAAAGATTATATCATATTGTTTGGAATATATATGTCCTTTAGTAGATTTCAATATGAACTACTAGTACATACTCCAAACACTGATGTATATAGACATATTTTAGAGTGTAGATTCACTCATTTTGCTCTATATGTAGCACTCTCCCTTGCCCCTCGACCCTCGCCCACGTGGTGGACGTGCAACAATTCATTCGGTCTCATATAGCCAGAACGATATAAACTGCACTACCATTATTGCTTGATTTCCCGAAGAGGCGAAGAGCCAATGGCAAGGTTAATATTTTGGAGATGCCAAGCGCAAGGTTATAGGAGAACGAGTAGTAGGTGCCGCGTCATTTATAAATAAAGTTTTTTTTTCTTCAGTGGCACGTACGCAATATGATAGGTTCATATGGAGAGAAAAGGAAACCGCTCCACTATATACATAGTCAGGACGGGCCAGCCTACATGGTTGCTTGCTGGGGTTGCTCTCTTCACACTCTCTCGCACAAACGACTGTGGCCACATCTCTAACATCCCGGCGGATCACGTCCGCTTGGGGAAGGGGTCGATGCTTAGTGTAGATGCGGTGGCCGTCGCCGACGGCGAAAACCCACTGTCGGCACGTCCCGACCAGGGGTCCCCGCTGTTCTCTCTCACAAAGCCGGTGAGGTTGCCTTCGTCCCTTGCTCACTGCCGCGACATGGGCAGTTGCCGCCTCCCGCCGCCCTCCTCAAGGTTGAGCTACGTCCCTCAGGTACAACTCCCTTTACAGCCGGCTTGCACCACTGCTCCAGCTGCCCACATCACTCCCTGTGGATATTTCTCTACTTCTTTGGCCCGCACATACCTCTACTGGCTTCTACGTACTGTATTTGTGATGAGTTTATGTCTCATCAACTAGTCCCAGTAATCTTATTCTAATCACAGTTCTTCAATTTCTTTGCCACAGGGATGCTCATCTCGATTTTGGTGAAACTGCACAAAATGATCCGATGGTCAAAAGGTTGCAAACTTCATTTATTAGGAAGCTCGAACGTTGCCAGCAAATTGAAGCCTGGTCAGGGTTCACGGTTCAAGGGCTAGGGACTGCATGGATCGTTTTTTCTTTAGCTGCCTCTGTTCCAAAATAAGTGTCAACTTTAGTAGTAGTACAACTTTGTACTAAAGTTTGCACAAAGTTGAGACACTTATTTTGGAACGGAGGGAGTACATATTTGCTATGATCTGTCAATCATTGAGATGCAATAGCATGCATGTTAGTCTCCTTTGTATTTGATGAAATGTTGCAACGAGCAACCTTGGATGCAAGATACATGTAACAGAAGCTGGAAGCTTCATAGCATTGTACAAATTTATCTCACTTATAAATGACAGTACGTACTATACTAGTACTTCCTCCATTCCTAAATATAAGTCTTTGTAGAGATTTCACCATGAACCACATGCGGATGTATATAGATGCATTTTAAGTGTAGATTCATTCAGTTTGTTCCGTATGTAGTGGAATCTCTACAAAGACTTATCTACTAGTAATAGCTAGCCCCCACTACTAGGAATTCTCCATCCTATCCTTGAGCCACATCATCAAAATTGATGTAGCCGTTAGATGAAGTAAATCAGTCCATAATAGCCATCTAATCTAGACGTTGAGAGGCTCCGCACTAGCCACATGCAAGCATGCAGAAATACCGTGGCACATGCATGTGAGTGGGTTTTAAATCACATCAACATGTCTGCATGCAAGCATGCACCAGTAGCATGCATGTAAGTGAGATTTTAAGTCCCATTAACATGTCAAAAAGAAAAATATAATCCCATTATGCAGTAGGAGTTGGCTTATCTTTTTTCCTTACGTGGGATGATCTAAATGATGATGGGAGTTTATTTAGTTTGGCTACCACATTTGTCATGCGGTTATAGAGTTTTTTCTAGTTCTATGAAATCGATAATTTTGCGCAGAGAGATATACCGCTGTTCCACGGCAACGCGCGGGGACTCATCTAGTAATATTTAGGAATGGAGGGAGTACTATGTAAAGAGTTAGGTGTCGCACGGTGATAGTGTGAGGTGGGCCATGTAATCACTGAGCCTGCGTGTTTTCACTGCTCTTGCACGCCTCCGCTGTAAGAATGGAGAAAATTGTAATCTAGTAGTAGTACCTCCTTTCGCCGAAAGCGTGGGACATCCAGCAGTCCTACCACCTCAGTAATAAAGACCAATGAGCCGTCAAATCACATAGACCCAGCAGTAAGTTGGACGAACGAAGCAACCATCACTCTTGCGGCAGTGAGAGGTCGCGTCCGCTCTGCCCGGGCATGAATGCGGCACCGATTCTTTGGAGCGGCGCTGACCGTTTCGGGCGGGAAGCGCGCGCGGGCGATGGAGGGGCTTTGGGTGGGCCAGGCTGGTCAGGAGCGGGCGTGGCAGCTGTTCGCATGTCCCTACCGGACACGCCCAGAAACGAGAGGATGCACCGACTCTCGCGGCTAAAATCGTACACTACACAACACCTCTCTGTAGGAGTAGGTCGATCTGTCACTCTCTCTAACACACACATGCTGTTAAACACACACACACAGAGACACCCACACACACACGCACACGCACGCACCTTGGTCCCGTTGCACCTTCTAACGTGACTTATTACACCTAGACGGAGGGAGTAGTAAGTATACGAGATACGGTGGCACACTGACTTAAGTCGAATACAAGTGCCCAAAATTTGTGTGCATGTTATAATAAGGATTCACTTAAAATAGTACGTGAGCGAACAGAGGGATCAATTGGACAGTGTTCCCGAGCAGTAGCAAGATGTGTGTGTTGGAAATATGCCCTAGAGGCAATAATAAATGGTTATTATTATATTTCTTTGTTCATGATAATTGTCTATTGTTCATGCTATAATTGTGTTATCCGGAAATCGTAATACATGTGTGAATATATAGACCACAACGTGTCCCTAGTAAGCCTCTAGTTGACTAGCTCGTTGATCAACAAATAGTCATGGTTTCCTGACTATGGACATTGGATGTCATTGATAACGGGATCACATCATTAGGAGAATGATGTGATGGACAAGACCCAATCCTAAGCATAGCACAAAAGATCGTGTAGTTCGTTTGCTAGAGCTTTTCCAATGTCAAGTATCATTTCCTTAGACCATGAGATCGTGCAACTCCCGGATACCGTAGGAGTCCTTTGGGTGTGCCGAACGTCACAACGTAACTGGGTGACTATAAAGGTGCACTACGGGTATCTCCGAAAGTGTCTGTTGGGTTGGCACGGATCGAGACTGGGATTTGTCACTCCGTATGACGGAGAGGTATCTCTGGGCCCACTCGGTAATGCATCATCATAATGAGCTCAATGTGACAAGGAGTTAGCCATGGGATCATGCATTACGGTACGAGTAAAGTGACTTGCCGGTAACGAGATTGAACAAGGTATTGGGATACCGACGATCGAATCTCGGGCAAGTGACGTACCGATTGACAAAGGGAATTGTATACGGGATTGATTGAATCCTCGACATCGTGGTTCATCCGACGAGATCATCATGGAACATGTGGGAGCCAACATGGGTATCCAGATCCCGCTGTTGGTTATTGACCGGAGAGGCGTCTCGGTCATGTCTGCATGTCTCCCGAACCCGTAGGGTCTACACACTTAAGGTTCGATGACGCTAGGGTTGTAGAGATATTAGTATGCGGAAACCCGAAAGTTGTTCGGAGTCCCGGATGAGATCCCGGATGTCACGAGGAGTTCCGAAATGGTCCGGAGGTGAAGAATTATATATAGGAAGTCCAGTTTCGGCCACCGGGAAAGTTTCGGGGGTTATCGGTATTGTACCGGGACCACCGGAAGGGTCCCGGGGGTCCACCGGGTGGAGCCACCTATCCCAGAGGGCCCCATGGGCTGAAGTGGGAAGGGAACCAGCCCTTAGTGGGCTGGGCTCCCCCCCTTGGGCCTCCCCCTGCGCCTAGGGTTGGAAACCCTAGGGGTGGGGGGCGCCCCACTTGGCTTTGGGGGGAAGCCACCCCCTTCCCCCTTGGCCGCCGCCCCCCCTTGGAGATCTGATCTCCCAGGGCCGGCGCCCCCCCAGAGGTCCCTATATATAGTGGGGGGGGAGGGAGGGCAGCAGCACCACAGCCCCTGGCGCCTCCCTCTCCCCCTGCAACACCTCTCCGTCCCGCTTGTGCTTGGCGAAGCCCTGCCGGGATCCCGCTACTTCCACCACCACGCTGTCGTGCTGCTGGATCTCCATCAACCTCTCCTTCCCCCTTGCTGGCTCAAGAAGGAGGAGACGTCGCTGCTCCGTACGTGTGTTGAACGCTTCCGCTCCATTGACGATTTGGATCACGGCGAGTACGACTCCATCAACCCCGTTCATTAGAACGCTTCCGCTCGCGATCTACAAGGGTATGTAGATGCACTCCTTTCCCCTTGTTGCTAGTATACTCCATAGATGGATCTTGGTGATGCGTAGGAAATTTTAAAATTCTGCTACGATCCCCAATAGTGGCATCATGAGCCAGGCCTATGCGTAGTTACTATGCACGAGTAGAACACAAAGCAGTTGTGGGCGTAGATGTTGCCAATTCTTCTTGCCGCTACTAGTCTTATCTTGTTTCGGCGGTATTGTGGGATGAAGCGGCCCGGACCGACCTTACACGTACGCTTACGTGAGACAGGTTCCACCGACTGACATGCACTAGTTGCATAAGGTGGCTAGCGGGTGTCTGTCTCTCCCACTTTAGTCGGAACGGATTCGATGAAAAGGGTCCTTATGAAGGGTAAATAGAAATTGGCATATCACGTTGTGGTCTTACGTAGGTAAGAAACGTTCTTGCTAGAAACCTATACAAGCCACGTAAAAACTTGCAACAACAATTAGAGGACGTCTAACTTGTTTTTGCAGCATGTGCCTTGTGATGTGATATGGCCAGAAGATGTGATGAATGATATATGTGATGTATGAGATTGATCATATTCTTGTAATAGGAATCACGACTTGCATGTCGATGAGTATGACAATCGGCAGGAGCCATAGGAGTTGTCTTTATTTTTTGTATGACCTGCGTGTCATTGAATAACGCCATGTAAATTACTTTACTTTATTGCTAAACGCGTTAGCCATAGAAGTAGAAGTAATCGTTGGCATGACAACTTCATGAAGACACAATGATGGAGATCATGGTGTCATGCCGGTGACGAAGATGATCATGGTGCCCCGAAGATGGAGATCAAAGGAGCAAAATGATATTGGCCATATCATGTCACTATTTGATTGCATGTGATGTTTATCATGTTTTGCATCTTATTTGCTTAGAACGACGGTAGTAAGTAAGATGATCCCTTATAACAATTTCAAGAAAGTGTTCCCCCTAACTGTGCACCGTTGCGAAGGTTCGTTGTTTCGAAGCACCACGTGATGATCGGCTGTGATAGATTCTAACGTTCGCATACAACGGGTGTTGACGAGCCTAGCATGTACAGACATGGCCTCGGAACACACGCAATACACTTAGGTTGACTTGACGAGCCTAGCATGTACAGACATGGCCTCGGAACACGGAGGACCGAAAGGTCGAGCATGAGTCGTATAGAAGATACGATCAACATGGAGATGTTCACCGATCTTGACTAGTCCGTCTCACGTGATGATTGGACACGGCCTAGTTAACTCGGATAATGTTTCACTTAGATGACTAGAGGGATGTCTATCTGAGTGGGAGTTCATTGAATAATTTGATTAGATGAACTTAATTATCATGAACTTAGTCTAAAATCTTTACAATATGTCTTGTAGATCAAATGGCCCACGTTGTCCTCAACTTCAACGCGTTCCTAGAGAAAACCAAGCTGAAAGATGATGGCAGTAACTATACGGACTGGGTCCGGAACCTGAGGATCATCCTCATAGCTGCCAAGAAAGATTATGTCCTAGAAGCACCGCTAGGTGAAGCACCAATCCCAGAGAACCAAGACGTTATGAACGCTTGGCAATCACGTGCTGATGATTACTCCCTCGTTCAGTGCGGCATGCTTTACAGCTTAGAACCGGGTCTCCAAAAGTGTTTTGAGAAACATGGAGCATATGAGATGTTCGAAGAGCTGAAAATGGTTTTCCAAGCTCATGCCCGGGTCGAGAGATATGAAGTCTCCGACAAGTTCTTCAGCTGTAAAATGGAGGAAAATAGTTCTGTTAGTGAGCACATACTCAGAATGTCTGGGTTACACAACCGCTTGTCTCAGCTGGGAGTTAATCTCCTGGATGACGTGGTCATTGACAGAATCCTTCAGTCGCTTCCACCAAGCTACAAGAGCTTTGTGATGAACTTCAATATGCAGGGGATGGAAAAGACCATTCCTGAGGTATATTCAATGCTGAAATCAGCGGAGGTGGAGATCAGAAAGGAACATCAAGTGTTGATGGTGAATAAAACCACCAAGTTCAAGAAAGGCAAGGGTAAGAAGAACTTCAAGAAGGACGGCAAGGGAGTTGCCGCGCCCGGTAAGCCAGTTGCCGGGAAGAAGTCAAAGAATGGACCCAAGCCTGAGACTGAGTGCTTTTATTGCAAGGGAAGTGGTCACTGGAAGCGGAACTGCCCCAAATACTTAGCGGACAAGAAGGCCGGCAACACCAAAGGTATATGTGATATACATGTAATTGATGTGTACCTTACCAGTACTCGTAGTAGCTCCTGGGTATTTGATACCGGTGCGGTTGCTCATATTTGTAACTCAAAACAGGAACTGCGGAATAAGCGGAGACTGGCAAAGGACGAGGTGACGATGCGCGTCGGGAATGGTTCCAAGGTCGATGTGATCGCCGTCGGCACGCTACCTCTGCATTTACCTATGGGATTAGTTTTAAACCTCAATAATAATTATTTAGTGCCAGCTTTGAGCATGAACATTGTATCTGGATCTCATTTAATTCGAGATGGCTACTCATTTAAATCCGAGAATAATGGTTGTTCTATTTATATGAGAGATACGTTTTATGGTCATGCCCCGCTGGTCAATGGTTTATTCTTGATGAATCTCGAATGTGATGTTACACATATTCATAGTGTGAATACCAAAAGATGTAAAGTTGATAACGATAGTCCCACATACTTGTGGCACTGCCGCCTTGGTCACATTGGTGTCAAACGCATGAAGAAGCTCCATGCAGATGGACTTTTGGAGTCTCTTGATTACGAATCATTTGACACGTGCGAACCATGCCTCATGGGTAAGATGACCAAGACTCCGTTCTCCGGAACAATGGAGCGAGCAACCAATTTATTGGAAATCATACATACCGATGTGTGCGGTCCAATGAGTGTTGAGGCTCGCGGAGGATATCGTTATGTTCTCACACTCACTGATGACTTAAGTAGATATGGGTATGTCTACCTAATGAAACACAAGTCTGAAACCTTTGAAAAGTTCAAGGAATTTTAGAGTGAGGTTGAGAATCAACATGACAGGAAAATAAAGTTCCTACGATCAGATCGTGGTGGAGAATATTTAAGTCACGAATTTGGTACGCACTTAAAGAAATGTCGAATCATTTCACAACTCACGCCGCCTGGAACACCTCAGCGAAACGGTGTGTCCGGACGTCGTAATCGCACTCTATTGGATATGGTGCGATCTATGATGTCTCTTACCGATCTACCGCTCTCATTTTGGGGCTATGCTTTAGAGACTGCCGCATTCACTTTAAATAGGGCTCCGTCGAAATCCGTTGAGACGACACCATATGAATTGTGGTTTGGGAAGAAACCTAAGCTATCGTTTCTAAAAGTTTGGGGATGCGATGCTTATGTCAAGAAACTTCAACCTGAAAAGCTCGAACCCAAGTCGGAGAAATGCGTCTTCATAGGATACCCCAAGGAAACTATTGGGTATACCTTCTACCTCAGATCCGAAAGCAAGATCTTTGTTGCCAAGAATGGGTCCTTTCTGGAGAAAGGGTTTCTCTCGAAAGAACTGAGTGGGAGGAAAGTGGAACTTGATGAGGTGATAGTCACCCCTTCCGAACCGGAAAGTAGCGCAGCGCGGGAAGATGTTCCTGTGGTGCCTACACCGACTGGGGAGGAAGTTAATCATGATGATCATGAAGCTTCAGATCAAGTTACTGCTGAACTTCGTAGGTCCACAAGGACACGTTCCGCACCAGAGTGGTACGGCAACCCTGTCATGGAAATCATGTTGTTAGACAACGGTGAACCTTCGAACTATGAAGAAGAGATGGCGGGCCCGGATTCCGACAAATGGCTAGAAGCCATGAAATCCGAGATAGGATCCATGCATGAAAACGAAGTATGGACTTTGACTGACTTGCCCGATGATCGGCGAGCCATAGAAAATAAATGGATCTTTAAGAAGAAGACAGACGCGGATGGTAATGTGACCATCTATAAGGCTCGACTTGTCGCTAAGGGTTATCGACAAGTTCAAGGGGTTGACTACGATGAGACTTTCTCACCCGTAGCGAAGCTGAAGTCCGTCCGAATCATGTTAGCAATTGCCGCATTCTATGATTATGAGATATGGCAAATGGACGTCAAAACGGCATTCCTTAACAGCTTTCTTAAGGAAGAATTGTATATGATGCAGCCAGAAGGTTTTGTCGATCCTAAGAATGCTAACAAGGTATGCAAGCTCCAGCGCTCCATCTATGGACTGGTGCAAGCATCTCGGAGTTGGAACATTCGTTTTGATGAGATGATCAAAGCGTTTGGGTTTACACAGACTTATGGAGAAGCCTGTGTTTACAAGAAAGTGAGTGGGAGCTCTTTAGAATTTCTCTTATTATATGTGGATGACATACTATTGATGGGAAATGATATATAATTATTGGAAAGTATAAAGGCCTATTCGAATAAGTGTTTTCAATGAAGGACCTTGGAGAAGCTGCTTATATATTAGGCATCAAGATCTATAGAGATAGATCAAGACGCCTCATTGGTCTTTCACAGAGCACATACCTTGACAAGATATTGAAGAAGTTCAATATGGATCAGTCCAAGAAGGGGTTCTTGCCTGTATTGCAAGGTGTGCAATTGAGCACGGCTCAATGCTCGACCACGGCATAAGATAGAGAAAAGATGAGTGTCATCCCCTATGCCTCGGCCATAGGGTCTATTATGTATGCCATGTTGTGTACCAGACCTGATGTAAACCTTGCTGTAAGTTTGGTAGGAAGGTACCAAAGTAATCCCGGCATGGAACACTGGACAGCGGTCAAGAATATCCTGAAGTACCTGAAGAGGACTAAGGATATGTTTCTCGTTTATGGAGGTGACGAAGAGCTCGTCGTAAAGGGTTACGTCGACGCTAGCTTCGACACAGATCTGGCTGACTCGAAGTCACAAACCGGATACGTGTATATTTTGAATGGAGGGGCAGTAAGCTGGTGCAGTTGCAAGCAAAGCGTCATGGCGGGATCTACATGTGAAGCGGAGTACATGGCAGCCTTAGAGGCAGCGCAAGAAGCAATCTGGATGAAGGAGTTCATTACCGACCTAGGGGTGATTCCCAATGCGTCGGGCCCGATGACTCTCTTCTGTGACAACACTGGAGCTATTGCCCTTGCCAAGGAGCCCAGGTTTCACAGGAAGACCAGGCATATCAAGCGTCGCTTCAACTCCATTCGTGAAAGGGTTCAAAATGGAGACATAGATATTTGTAAAGTACATACGGACCTGAATGTAGCAGATCCGATGACTAAACCTCTCCCTAGAGCAAAACATGATCAACACCAGAACGCTATGGGTGTTCGATTCATCACAATGTAACTAGATTATTGACTCTAGTGCAAGTGGGAGACTGTTGGAAATATGCCCTAGAGGCAATAATAAATGGTTATTATTATATTTCTTTGTTCATGATAATTGTCTATTGTTCATGCTATAATTGTGTTATCCGAAAATCGTAATACATGTGTGAATATATAGACCACAACGTGTCCCTAGTAAGCCTCTAGTTGACTAGCTCGTTGATCAACAGATAGTCATGGTTTCCTGACTATGGACATTGGATGTCATTCATAACGGGATCACATCATTAGGAGAATGATGTGATGGACAAGACCCAATCCTAAGCATAGCACAAAAGATCATGTAGTTCGTTTGCTAGAGCTTTTCCAATGTCAAGTATCATTTCCTTAGACCATGAGATCGTGCAACTGCAAATACCGTAGGAGTACTTTGGGTGTGCCAAACGTCACAACGTAACTGGGTGACTATAAAGGTGCACTACGGGTATCTCCGAAAGTGTCTGTTGGGTTGGCACGGATCGAGGCTGGGATTTGTCACTCCGTATGACGGAGAGGTATGTTTGGGCCCACTCGGTAATGCATCATCATAATGATCTCAATGTGACTAAGGAGTTAGCCACGGGATCATGCATTACGGTACGAGTAAAGTGACTTGCCGGTAACGAGATTGAACAAGGTATTGGGATACCGACGATCGAATCTCGGGCAAGTAACGTACCGATTGACAAAGGGAATTGTATACGGGATTGATTGAATCCTCGACATCGTGGTTCATCCGATGAGATCATCGTGGAACATGTGGGAGCCAACATGGGTATCCATATCCTGCTGTTGGTTATTGACCGGAGAGGCGTCTCGGTCATGTCTGCATGTCTCCGAACCCGTAGGGTCTACACACTTAAGGTTCGGTGACGCTAGGGTTGTAGAGATATTAGTATGCGGAAACCCGAAAGTTGTTCGGAGTCCCGGATGAGATCCCGGACGTCACGAGGAGTTCCGGAATGGTCCGGTTGTGAAGAATTATATATAGGAAGTCCAGTTTCGGCCATCGGGAAAGTTTCGGGGGTTATCGGTATTGTACCGGGACCACCGGAAGGGTCCCGGGGGTCCACCAGGTGGGGCCACCTATCCCGGAGGGCCCCATGGGCTGAAGTGGGAAGGGAACCAGCCCTTAGTGGGCTGGGGCGCCCCCTTGGGCCTCCCCTTGCGCCTAGGGTTGGAAACCCTAGGGGTGGGGGGCGCCCCACTTGGCTTGGGGGGGAAGCCACCCCCCTTCCCCCTTGGCCGCCGCCCCCCTTGGAGATCTGATCTCCCAGGGCCGGCGCCCCCCCAGGGGTCCCTATATATAGTGGGGGGGAGGGAGGGCAGCAGCACCACAGCCCCTGGCGCCTCCCTCTCCCCCTGCAACACCTCTCCGTCCCGCTTGTGCTTGGCGAAGCCCTGCTGGGATCCCGCTACTTCCACCACCACGCCGTCGTGCTGCTGGATCTCCATCAACCTCTCCTTCCCCCTTGCTGGATCAAGAAGGAGGAGACGTCGCTGCTCCATACGTGTGTTGAACGCGGAGGTGCCGTCCGTTCGGCACTCGGTCATCGGTGATTTGGATCACGGCGAGTACGACTCCATCAACCCCGTTCATTAGAACGCTTCCGCTCGCGATCTACAAGGGTATGTAGATGCACTCCTTTCCCCTCGTTGCTAGTATACTCCATAGATGGATCTTGGTGATGCATAGGAAATTTAAAATTCTGCTACGATCCCCAACAGTGTGAGGTAAGATACACTGCTGGCGCTTTTAATTTTTCTTATTAATTTGTTTGTTTCACCCTCTGACTGGTGGGACCCAACGTACTACGTGGAGAGAGGTAAGGTGACTAAGGCTGCATTATTTCTGCACCACTGTGGATACTTACCACCAATGCCACATGACACAACTATGATTGAAATCCCAATGACTCCCACACACACAAAAAAAACACGGCATGCTTGTCACACGAATGCAGGAATGTATAAAAGGTTATTTCCCTCTCGTTGAACATAACGGGAGGGTTGTGTAGCTGGTTAGCCTGTTCGCTCATCAAACTTGAGGTCTCGGATTTGATAACTACACTTGAGCATAATTATTGCCAGGAGGATTCTTTGACTGGTCAAAATGTTTTCTAGGGTTTGCACGCTTCACACTCTCATTCCAGTATATATACACACACTGGAGCCTCAGCGCTTGTAGTTGCTCTCTTCACACTCTCTCGCCCTCTCCCGCTGGAGCCTCAGCGCTTGTAGTTGCTCTCTTCACACTCTCTCGCCCTCTCCAGATCTAAACAAGACTTCGTTGGCCTCTCTCTCCCCTCACTGCTGCTCAAAGAGCCGACAGGATCCGTCTGCCGGGAAGGGAAGGAGGCTTAACGCTGTCACTGTCGGCGAGGGACTACCGGCGCAACTGTTCACTTTCCACCCAGCGGCGGCGCGGGAGGGCCTCCGACCCCTTCTTCTTCGCCGCCGTCCCGCCGCCCACCGAACCACGCCCCAAGAACCTTAAGGTATAATTTACTTACTCCACATGCATTGCTCTAGCTGCATGTATACCATGAATCTAGGACGTGGTTCAAAGAGGAAAGGAGTGGGGGAAAGTAGTGGGAAAAGTTGTATATAGCATGAATCTAGGACGTGGTTCAAAGAGGAAATGAAGGGGGAAAGTTGTATAGCATGAATCTAGGACGTGGTTCAAAGAGGAAAGGAATGGGGGAAAGTAGTGGGGAAAGTTGTATCGCATAAATCTAGGACATGGTTCAAAGAGGAAAGGAAGGGGCGAAAGTACTAGTTCAAAAAGGAAAGGAAGGGACAAGGCTGTAGAGTTTGAGCAGGACTAGATTTGCTGCGCTCACATAGGGAAAGGTGTCTAAAGATAACAAAACTGGGACCAACACAAATATGCTCCTTGGTTGTTTGTTCTTTGTTGCAACAGACTGTGCATGACCACAGTACATTGGTAGATGCACATGGTGCTGGTGCGTCCACTGTCCCGTGCAACTCATTAGCTGTTGTTAATCTAAGGCCCTGTTTTGTTAAAAACTCCCTAGTCCCTACCTGCTTGGTTCCAGGGACTAAACATGGACTAGAGGTTATTAAATGACATGCTAAAAGACCATGTTACCCCTAGTAATGAACTAATAGAGACAAGGTGCGATGCGTGGCAGGGGCAACTGTTGGAAAAAGTCCCAAAAAGACTCCCTCGGGGTCTTCTTTCCTTAGTCCCAAATGCCCACTTTTAGTCCCTAAAAGTCCCTCCTGTTTGGTTTAGATGGGACTGACACGGAGTTTTCTTTAGTCCCTACACCAAAATGTCCCTGTAAACAAACACCCTCTAATAATGCCACCGGAAAATTGATGCAATGCCACAGTTAAAAGCAAATTACATGTTTAACGAATTTTATTGTTAATATAATCTCTATGTTAATATTAGTCAATGCCACCGTTTGAGAAATGCTACTGTCTTGCTTTCTTTCCCATTTAGATAAGGTAGATGCTTCTTTTTGTTGGCTTCTGTGTCATCCACCATTATTGACCACTAATTGTTTCCTTTGCACCTCTGTGTAAACAGGGTTATCTACTTCACCTCATTGCCATTGTGACCTTTTGTTGCACTGCACAAAACACTTTTGTTTTAAGAGTGTTTGTGCAGTTCAACCAAAATGTCACACCGACAATGTTGCTTGATTGCTTGATCTTAGTGGAACTGCACAAGAGGAGATCTTACTTCCTATCCGTTAAGGCGAATTTGGTTCAGATCTTCTTCTTGTGAGTTGTTTTAATTCCGCACCATGAGAGGTCAGTACTAGCCTTCTTTCACATGATTCTGCAGTGTGCTTTCATATGTTGTGCTACTTGTACGATAATGTTGCTTGATTTTAGTGAACTGTACAAATGGAGACAAGACTTCCAATCTGTATGTGCACCGTAATATCCCATTGAGGTAAGATAAGGATATTTCACAACTGCTGGCCTGTATTTTGCCACATTCATCAGAAAATTAAGTTTAGCACTATACTTGTGCTCCCTAATTGACATGCCAAATCTTACATTGAAGGCGAAGCTTGTCTGTTATTGAACCAAGTGATGAAGGGGAAGAACGAGCGAAAGAAAAACAAAAATCAACTCCCGGTGCTGTAATGAAGCACTGGAACTGTGATGACACAAGTAATGATATAGTTTTGCATCTTAATTTATTGCTATGGATGGAACGAGCAATTGTTTTGCCACTGATTTGATGCCACTCTTAATGTAATATGTAATTATCTCTACTTGTGCAAACAGGGATCTTCTTTGAAGATACCATATATTTTAGTGGAACTGCACAAGAAGATGTTGGAAACATTAAACTAATCGAGGAGTATATAGTAAGCATGGCCACCACCGTAGATAGCAACAGATGGTTCCGAAGAAGTGCTTCATCTGTATGCTCTACACAATAAGCCTCCTGACAAAGCTTGGTACTTGCCCACTAATTTCATCCATATGATTGAGCTTTGTCATCTCTATTGGTGTTGTGCTACTGTTTAGATACTGTCATGAAAAAGTGGTATTGTCCTTGAGAAGTGCTTCATCTGTGCTGTTTTAAATATTTCCTTTCCTTTTTTGAGCAAACAGGGATGCTAGCATTTAGTAGTCCTCTTGTCTTTGCACAACATGATCATCTTCCTCTGAAGAAGAATATGGAGTACGTGAAGTGACTAGTTCCGATTATGCCAGGATGAAGAAGCCCTATCTATCTTCTCATCAGAAGGAGCAGTTGAAGGATGGTTACATTACTCCCCACAAGACCAAACTAACTTCAGCTCAGAAGGACTGACAAATCTCCATTTTGTTGCTGTGATGCGCGAGTACAATGTTGTTCTAGGATTCTTTCTGGTGAGTTCCATTTTTCTAAAAGTGTGCTCTACATGGACCATGTATGTGCCTGTTGAAACTGTCAATTCATAGTACAGTTTGCTTTATACTAATCACTTTTTTGTATTTGTGCAAACAGGGGTGCTCAACTTGATTTCAATGGGAACTGCACAAAATGTTCATGAATACATCGAATCATTCATTTCCACCACAAGAAAGGAGGTGCCGATAAGTTCAAGGCGTTGCAACATATAAGGGCGAAATCATACAAGCTACGCGCGAATTTGGTTGATTTTGGTGGAACTGCACAAAAAGAACAGCTGGTTTATTTAGCACGAGGTGCCATGTCAATGTCCGAACTGATGGCAAACCCTGCCCATTCCACAATCGTAGGCATTTGATATTTTGGAATGGGACAACCTTGTCAAATTTTGCTCATTGATTTTAGCAAGACATGCGTTTGATATTTTTGAATGGGACGCCCTTTGCTGTCAGCAGCGTCGATCAATTTTTTCTTTATTCTTTAGTTGTGAAGTAAATATTGCCTCTGACATGTGAGTCGCTGAGATGCATAATCATCGATTGTTTTGAATGTTCTCTATGAATTGCCAGGCCTGTGTGTTTGATTGCAATGTACAGAAACGCTAAAAAGCTGCTCAACCTCTTTGTACTCCTTCTGTTCCTTTTTACTTCGCACATTGTGAAAGTGCATACTTTTTTGTATAAGATTGGTCAAAGTAGAGATACTTTGACTGCAGACAAAACTTGTATGCACGACTAGAAAGGACCGGAGGGAGTACATGTGAAACTGCTGCAAACAAGGTGATCACCCTGGGAATAATGCTAGTACGTATTGTTTTGCATGTTCATCCAATGCCAATAATACAGGAATTCAAACTAATCGAAATAAATTCATTCATACACGGTCGGATTTCATATAAACATGCCGGATTTCATTACGTTTCATACATTCTTCAACTAAAAAGGAGTGCGCTGGAGGTATAATTAATTAACTGAAGCTACCCACCTGTGTCCCGCTGAGCCGAACAGAAGCTTCAGTGACTTAACTGCAGGTGCAGTTGCGTAACTGACATGTGGCCTGTTGGGCCCACATGTCAGTCAGCCAACTGCACCAGCAGTTAAGTAGAAGCAGCGTTCCTCTCCAGGACAGCTCTCCGACTCCACGTCGCCGCCACGAAGCTAACCGGCCGTCAATGGTCAACCCGCCTAGCTTGGATTCAACCGGAGGGTAGCAGCGGTGGCCTTACTTGGGCCCGAGCGGCGGCGACCTACTGTGTTCTACTCTTCCTCGTTTTCTGTGTGGCGCGGCCTCGTTGGCAGCGGGGTGGGGCCTCGGCTGAGCCGGCGATGTCCTCTGCCTCGTTGTTGGCGGGGCGGAGCCGACGGTGTCCTCTGCCTCGTTGTTGGCGCCGCGGGGCCTCGGCAGAGCAGGGCCTCGTCGACGCCAGCGGAGCGGGGACTCGTCGGAGCCGGCATTGTCCTCTGCCTCGTCCTCGGTCTCGCCAAATAGCGTCTCGCCCGCTTCATCGCCCTCTTTGCTAACCTCTTTGTAGGCGGCCACAGCCTCCGCCACCCGCATGCGGTACCGCCAGCGCTCGAGGCAGCCCTTGCGGGCGGAGCGGTACGAGTCGAGCAGCACCTCCTGCTCCGCCCGCTCCGCGGCGATCTGCTCCTTCGCCTACAGATGCTCCTGGAGGAGAAGGTGGTTGTAGGCAGCGTCGGCCTGCGCCTCCCGGAACTGCTCCTCACGCATCTGCCTCACCCTGTCCATATATTGGGCACGGGCCTCGCTGATGGTCATGGTGCAATGCACCGGCGAGGATGGCGCGGAGGAGGGGGTTGGCATCGGATCGTCGACTACCATGTTCTCCATTGGGACGTCGTCGTCCTCCGGCTTCCTGCTGGCCAACCGGTCGGCAGCAATGGCTGCCATCTCCTTGTGGTCCGTCGTCCGCCCGTCCCGAAGAGCGCTGGAGCGCGAGGAAGCCATGGTGGGCAGTAGTGGTGTGGACAGGAGGAAGGGAACGGATGCGGATGACTGCGGCTATGGCTGGCACAGCAGTTTATATAGCAATGGTGGGCGGGCGGAGGGACGGACGTGTGGCGCCGGAGTAGCCGCCTCGGCAACCACGTATCATTAATGTGGGTGGCAGATGGATGGACGGACGGCACTTGTGTCGTTTGAAGGCGGAGCAATCGCCTGCACCGGGAAGGGCGGCGGGCGACGCTGACTGTTTTGGGCGGAAAGCGCGCGCGGGCGAGGAGATGACTTTACTTGGAGAGGATGACAATGGGGACCCACCAGGTCCATAGCCTCACGTACGCAAGTGCCTCCTTATTATATATATATATAACTATAATTTATTTTGCTTCCTCCTGGTTTCCTGACATCATGGTCCCACACCATTGTCAATCTATGTAGTAGTCAATAAACGAGAGAATTGCACAAGAAGCGGCCGACAGCTGGGACCAAGCAGCTCGAGCAGTATTTGTGTTTTTGAGGTGTGAGCACTGCAGAGTTTTTCGATGTTTAGCCCAGATATTAATTTTTCTCCTCTGAACAACAACGAAAACATCGCTGCAGGTATTAACTGGGCGGGCTGTGGCCCGTCTAGCCCAGGCCAGATATCCAGCCCAGATATGAATTTTTTTCAAACTGAAAATGGCTAGCCCAGCTATACTTTTTTTTAGGAATACCCAGGCAAGGTCAAGTTGTTATTCTCCGCCCCGCTGGGCTGCAAATCTTTCCTAGGAGGGATGCATTAGGCTTAACAAGAAAATGGGCTTTAAGAAATAATAAATGGGATGTAATTAAAAAAACTGGGCAGTAACTATAAAAAATGCACCAAACACATGATTACTTTATAAAATATTGTTTTTGGATATTGAAAATTTTAATTTCATAAATTGTTGCGAGCGCAATGTTTCGTTGGATTTTTACGTAATATAAATTTACATTGAAATTGTATTTAATCTGACTAGAAATTTCGGGATAAAAATATTTCGGATCCCATCAAAATGTGGGAAATTTTATTGAATTCTGTTTTGAACGGTTGGTTGAAATGGGCTGTACTTTTAACAAACTGTAAATGGGCTGTAGTAAATTTCATTAGAATTCAAAAATGGGCTACACATTCTTGCAAATCTCAAATGGGCTATAAGTTCTCTGCCACACACTTCTGGCCTTACTAAGTTGACGCGTCCCCTAAAAAACAGAGTTGACGCGTATGCAAGGCTTTGTCAACTTATAGTCAACACACGGTTCTAGCAGCAGTGGCCGTTGGATGTCCATCCAACAGATGCCGTGCTTCTTCTTCAATCTCGGATATTCTAGCTTCACCCGCCCAAAAAATGATTCCTCCCCCTGACATCTGGGGCGCACCGTTTCGGAAGTTGACCTGTGGGCCTACTAAGTTGATGTACCAAGGGCTTTGTCAACTTAGTCAATATAAACGATTCTAGCTGCAGTGACCGTACGATGTCCATCCAACGGCCGTCGTGCTTCTTCAACCTCTGGTCTTCTTGCTCCAGCCGCCCAAAGCAGCGCCGGTCGTGCCGCCTGCTCCTGCCTCCCGTGGCCGGCTGTGCTGCCGCGGAGGCCTCACCGCCCCCTACTACTCCCACCGCTGGCTAGGCCATCCCTCCACTCACCCACACCCCCTGTTATTCTGCGGCGACGGCAGCGCAGCCGAACCAGTGAACCCTCGTACTCCTCTCCGCATGTGCATCCACTGCCGCGTCTTCCCCGGCTCCGTGTCGTCCCCTTCCTAGGCCTCACCTGTCGTCCACCGCCCTGGTGCTCTCGGCGCGGCGTGGTCAACGTGGTCAAGGAACGACTTCCATCGGACGTGGACTGTACGTGGAGAGGCTGACAGCTGGGTCCACAGCAGCCGCAAGGAAGTGCCTCCTTATTACGTGCAAAATAATTATTCCTCCACCTGACAGCGGGGACCCACCGGACGGGCCACCGTATTTCGCGAAAAAATGATTCGCCCCCTGACTGCTGGGACCCACGAGCTACATCTTCGCACGCAAGGAAGTGCGTCCGAAAAAAACGATTCGCCCCCTGACTGCTGGGACCCACCAGCTACATCTTCGCACGGAAGGAAGTGCGTTCGGAAAAAAACAATTCGCCCCTGACTGCTGGGACCCACCAGCTACACCTTCGCACGCAAGGAAGTGCGTCCGGCAAAAAAACAATTCGCCCCCCCTGACTGCTGGGACCCAGCAGCCACACCTTCGCACGCAAGGAAGTGCGTCTGGGCAAAAAAAATGATTCGCCCCCCTGACTGCTGGACCCACCAGCTACATCTTCACAGGTAAGGAAGTGCCTGACAGTCGGGACCCACCTTGTCAAAGCGTATGTAGCGTTGTCATTCAGGTCGCGAACGTGTACGTAGATATTGGTCGATGTAGAGGCGGGCACGTGTCGTAGTAGAGGCGCGCACGTGTCGTAGTAGAGGCACGCATGTGTCATAGTAGAGGCGTGCACGTAGCATGTACACGTGCGTACAATGGCCAGGGTGCAAGAAAGAAAATACGGCCACGTATGTGTACATACGGGCAGGGTCTCGAACACCTACTAGTGCATACGTACGGCCAGGGCTCGTGTACATGGTTGGGTCGGAACGGAGAAACAGCGTCGTCGTCGTGTTCATGGGGAGGCAACGGAATGCGTCGTGTTCATGGGGAGGCACAGAATGCGTCATGTTCATGGGGAGGCAACGGAATGCGTCGCTGTTCATTGGAGGCAACGGAATGCGTTGTGGTATCTGGAGCAACGGAACGCGTGGGAGCCAACAGCTGGGTCGGAACGGAATGCGTGGTCGTGTTCATCGGGAGGGCTTGGACGGAACAGGCGATGGAACGAGGCCTGGCGTACCGCAGAACGGAGGAAACAGACCTCCTACATTCGGAACGGGGTCCTGTTGATTGGGAGGGGTGTGGCGTACCACAAAACGGAGAAAACGGACCTCCTCGGTCGATACGGGGGTCCTGTGATTGGGAGGGGTGTGCGTACCGCAAAACGGACGAAACAGACCTCCTACGGTCGAAACGGGGGTCCTGTTGATCGGGAGGGTGTGGCGTACCGCAAAACGGACGAAACGGACCTCCTACGGTCGAAACGGGGGTCCTGTTCATCAGGAGGGGTGTGGCGTACCGCAAAAACGGGACTCCACGGGATACTGTTCATCTCCACCGTCGACCTCCTCCAGCCTTCACGGGCTACCGTCGACCTCCTCCAGCCTCCACGGGCTCCTATTCATCCAGCCTCTACCGCGTGCTACTCCACCAGCTACTGTTCAACCACCCTCCACCCCACCGTCTACTGTTCATCCATCCCTCCCACCACGGGGTCCTGTTCAACCACCCCTCCAACGGGCACCCCCTCCACTGTCTACTGTTCATCCAGCCCTCCACACCACGGGGTCCTTTTATCCAGAGGCAACGCCACCGCTCACTGTTCATCCCAAACCCCCCCCCCCGCAATGCTCACTGTTCATCCAGAGCAACTCGATCGGCTTCAGTTAGCAGCAGTAGCGAAGGGAATCGCTCGATCGGGTTCAGTTAACAGCCATCGATCGATCGCTCGGGTTCAGTAACACGTAGCCTGCAGTGCAATCGCTCGGTTCAGCTTAGAGCCCAACGCCTCGCTCGGGTTCAGTTTAGAGCCAACGCCTCGCACACACGCGCGTACGTGTACGAGAGAAACGCGCATCGCTCGGCCCCCGACCTCCCACCGTAACCGGGAACTCCCCGAAATTTTCCTCGCCCTCGCTTCTACCACGGTTTTTCCGTCATGGACGGCCCAAAGAATGTCATGCAGCTGCGTCTCCGCCCGCCCAGGACGAAAAGCCCATTTTCTGTCATGATTTTTTGTCATAGAAGTAGGAGCCCACCACATCTATGATGATACCGGGTTTTGTCACAAATTATCGTCATAGAAGTGTCATATGTATGACAGAAAAAAAATTTCGTTTCGGCCAAAATGTCACGGATGTGTCTTTTTTTGTAGTGCAGCGCCTCCCCAGGTATTCGCTACCCGTCACCCGACGAGGTCGGAGGATGATACGAGCAGCGCGATGCGCATCAGGGTCGCCGCGCACGCTGCTCTTTTGTCCTCTACTCCTCCTTGGTTTGCCAGAAACTTACCGATTGCGTATCGTCCCGTTAAGGCGCGAAGTCCGGCGCCACTTATCCTTTCCGCCGCGACGGGCGAATGCTTGTTGCTACTGGCGCTAACAGGTCTCGGTCCCAGGCGGCTACAGCCGTCGCTGGTATGCCAGGTCGTGATGCCGTGGTCAAGGCCAGGAGGTGCATGCGCCGAGTACAGTAAGAGCCCCCTAAGGCGCGATGCTCATGGAGGTCCCCCTTAGCGCCCAAGCGGCCATGGTAACGGAAAGAAAGGAGATGACTTGGCCGAACGGGGTTGCGGCATGGTTGAGCGGACCATTAGGCCCCAAATTTTAGCTGATCCGAGGGCGAGACTTATCTTGCTGACTTCGCGGTGATTCCTGATGTTGCACTAGGGCTGCGCGCCAACTTATGCGGCATAGCTAGGCCGGTCCATACGAGTTTTCCTTCTCCCGAAGCTCTTCTTAGTGCTCTACGTCCTCAGGTCCCGGCCCTCGAGCGAGCTCAGCCGCCACTGGTATGCCAGGTCGCAATGCCGTGGTCAAGGCCAGGGGTGAGGGCTGGAGAGCCAGTAAGAGCTCCTGAGTCGCGATGCTCAGGAGCCCTCCTTTTAACAGCGCAAGAGAATTACATGAGAGAAAAGGAGACTCGCGGTGCCGCCTGCTATCCTTCCACGGGATCCCTGTGAACTGGCACAAGAAGAAACACGGTTTCGCCGTTACAGCTGTCAGTCTGCCGCTGGTTGCTCTGGATGAGGTGAAGGCACTGAGGGCCTAGTGAGGTGACGTGCGCGGGGCGTGCCGCGAGCCAGAGCTCGACCGCTCAGATTTGTCGGTGTGGCAGGGACGGACCTATGCACCAGCGTCCGTGCATGTGTAGAGGCCCCAGGGGAGGCGACGATCGAGCAGGTGATAGCAGTTGGCAGGTTACGCATGGAGAGCAGATCAACTTAGGTGAATGCAGGAAGATACATGCCACCGGATCCGGCCCAAGCGGCTTGGGGATGATGCAGCCCGAGGGGCGCCCCCAACAAGGTAAGCTAAAGACATAAGCAAAAGGGATACATGTCACAGGGATGGACCACATGCAGCCTGGGAATAATGCAGCCCGAGGGGCACTCCCAGCTACATGAGCTTGGAAGATGTCACCTGGTTCTGTAGACGAAGTAGAGTTGGTGCAGCTGAAGGCGTGCATCGAAGAAATGACTCCTCATGAGCCGCCAGAACCCTGAGCCTCGGGAGGCTCTGGGGGCTCGGGAGGTTCCCTGAAGACCGTCTCCATCTCCTCCAGAATGGTGCGATACCTGGCTTCCTGAGCCGCCAGGACACGCCGCAGGTCGCGTTGATAGGCTGGCGCCACGCTCAGCAAGCCAAAGGGCATGCGAACGTAGCTGTGTGGCAGGCCCTCGCAGCGGCTCACACGCGATGGCCAGAAGCGCTCCTAAGGTGCGGCCCTGTTGAGCCCTGGGTCGTTGATGAGACACGCAGCCCAGCATCCTCACCAGGATGGGGAGCTGTGCCTTGTGAACGGCGGTCGCCGTGCATGGCTCTTACTTCTTGCAGTTCCTGAGTGGTCTTGGTGATGAACTCTTGAGTGGTGGCACTCCTCGCCCTGTGCTCTCCTGAGGGAATACATGCCGCGAAGCACGCCTCCAAGTGGTGCCCAAGCACCTCCCTCGTGAGGTTGGCAAGGTCTGAGGCCCTCTAGAAGAGAGCCCGAGCCTTGCCTGAGGAGGGTGCCAGGCGCGCCTTCCTATGCGATGGATGGAGGCACCCTCTAATGGGCGCCGATCCTGATGAGGCCCTGGCTGCGACGCCATCCTTCTGAGGTCCTGCGCAGCGCAACTGCTTCTTCATGGGAATGGCCTCCGAAGGGCCTTCACTTCTGCTGTCGGGGTCGTCGATTGCTGCGGCTTGAAAGGCGCGCTCGAGGGAGCACACCGCGTCCCTTTCTTCACACGGGACCATGATGATTCCTCTGCTTCCTGGCATCTTGAGAATGTTGTAGCCGTGATGAGTGACTGCCATGAACTTGGCCAAGGCTGGATACCCGAGGATGGCATTGTACGACAGGCGGATGTGCGCGACGTCGAAGTCGATGAGATCGGTGCGGTAGTTCTTGCACTCACCGGAGGTGACACGTAGGTGGACCTGCCCTATCGGTGTGGTGGAACCGTCGGTCACTCCTGAGAAATGCTTGGTGGGCTGGACCTGCTCATATGGCACTTGGAGGTTGTCGAACATGTCGACGGATAGGACGTTGAGCCCGTCGCCGCCGTCGATGAGGGTCTTGGTGACCTACACATTGCTGATGACAGGGGAACACAGCATAGGGAGGCGCCAGCGGTGGCTGCGCACTTGAGCTGATCCGCCGAGCTGAAAGTTATGGCACATTGGGACCACTTGAGCGGGCGTGCGGCCTCGAGCTTGGGGAGCACCGCGTTCACCTCGCGAGCAAACTGTTTGAAGATGCGCTGAGAGGCTGGGGCCTAGGCGCCGCCTAAGATGCAGGCGATTGCGCGCGGCTCCTGGAAGCCCCCAGCCCCCTTGTCCTGGCGGTGGTCGTCGATCCTTCTTGGTTGCGGCAGCGGGGGAAGACCGGTGTTGCCCTGGGGGCGATCCTCACGAGGCGGGTCCCTCCAGGTGCCCTCGCGACGTTGGTCCTGCCAGCGGTCCTCACGAGGCTGGTCGCGCCACTCCTGGCGCGGGCAACGGTCGTCCCAGCGTCCGCCTCCACGTCCTCCTCCACGGTCCGTAGCCCCGGTCGCTGCGCTCGGGGCGTCGACCGAAGCGTCCTTCTCGTATGGCTCTGAGCTCTTGACAGTCGTTGGTGTTGTGGGTGTTCAGGTTGTGGAAGGCGCAGAACGGTCGGCTGTTCTTGGATGACTCGGGCTGATCTCTGCCCTGCTTGGTGTCGGGCTACGCTGCGAGCACCACCGCCTCCTTGCACTTCACGTCCTTGTCCTTGTCCTTCTTTCCTCCGCTCCTGCAGCTGGCAGCTCGAGGAGAGAAAGGCGCCTCTCCTCAGCTCTTGCACACTTGGTCGCCAGGTTGAACAACTCCTGAGAGGTGCAGAGCTCCTCGTGGATGGCGAGCTCTTCCTTCATCTTGACGTCATAGACGCCGTCTGAGAACGCGGAGATGATGGGTTCGTCCGTGACCTTGGGGATCTTGAGGCGGGTGTTGTTGAAGCGCTGGATGTACTTCTGGAGGGTCTCCCCTGGTTGTTGCTTGATGCGGCGTAGATCACCCGCGGCCGGCGGGCGGTCACGAGAGCCCTGGAAGTTGGCGACGAAGCGGTCGCACATTTCGTCCCAAGAGGAGATCGAGCCGTGCTGCAGGTTCAGGAGCCAGGAGCGGGCTCCATCCTTGAGAGCCATGGGAAACCAGTTCGCCATGACTTTTTCGTCACCGTTGGCCGCTTCGATGCTTAGCTCATAGAGCTGCAGGAACTCCGCGGTGTCAGGACCCCGATTCCAAGTCACATCAATCTAGCCGGTAACACCTCAAATCACTTTGCGGCCTCACGCACAGTATTCCCACGGGTGTCGCCTTACCATGGCCCGGGACCGTTTGCGCCTTTTGGCTCACGTATATGATAGGGTCGCTAGCATCCATATGACAGAGAACCCGGGCCGACATGACTAGCCGTGAACCCATAGTGGCACTAACTTACGGGGACAGGCATACATGAATCAGCATCGAGCATGTCGGTCAGCAGCGTGCGAATCTGGGCTGTAGCACTGGGCTAACAGGACTCCGGTGAACCAGGCTGTAGCAGGCTAGGCAGGACTCCGGATGTCACCGCGTGACATTTCCCCAAAGGGACAGACACAGGAACGAAGTGAATCACATGCCTGCCAGTCAAGTGTTCCGGAGTAGTAGTGCTGGGCTAGCAGGACTCCGGTGAACCGGGCTGTAGCGGACTACTATGGCTCATGGAAGCACAAGACTACATTTCCCCATAAGAGAGGCTACCAAGGATAAACAACTAGGTTGTCGGATCCCACACATACCAAGCATTTCAATCATACACACAATATGCTCGATATGTGTAAATACAACATGGCATCACAACAAAACTCTACGACTCAAAGTATTTATTCAATAGGCTCCGAGGAGCGAGATATTACAAACATGGGTCTCATGACCCAACATTCAGAGCATACAAGTCAAAGCACATGCGGAAGCTTAACATGTCTAAGTACAGACATCTACAAATGAAGAAGGCTGAGAAGCCTGACTATCTACCAGATCCTGCCGAGGGCACAAGATCGTAGCTGAGGTATCAAGCTAAACGTCGAAGTCCACACGGAACTACTAGCGAGACTGACGTCTCTCTGCAAAACATAAAATAGGCAAACGTGAGTACAAATGTATCCAACAAGACTTACATCAGAACTAGCTACATATGCATCAGTATCAACAAAGGGGGTGGTGGAGTTTGACTGCAGCAAGCCAGCTTTGACTCAGTGGCTATCCTAAACTATGACTGCAAGTACTCTTTTGAGGTGGCACACACGAGTCCACATATTCACCATATCAATACACCACTATGGATCCGCTCCCGTCTTCCTACGAAAACGCCATCCATAGCACTCATGCTTATCTCGCGCATTTTAGAGTATCAACTTTTACTTGTCTATGAACTGTACAGGCAACCCAGAAGTCCTTTTCCGCGGACATAGCTATTCGAATAGATGATGTTAACCCTGCAGGGGTGTACTTCTTCACACACGCTCTCGCCGCTTACCACCATGTACACATCGTGTATCTCGGCAACCTTCAAGCGGAAGCCTGGCGAGGGAGTCGGTCACGACCTGACTAACCACACAAGTCTCTACTCCAGGTTTATCGCCTAGTCGGGTTCCATCCGCAAGGAGATCCGGCAGGGGTGTCGCTCACGGCCCCGAACGATGTGTGCAAGGTTCCCAAGCCCACCTCGACGGATGGATCTATGCTTGGTACACCGTGCCACGGTGCCTAGTCTGTCCCAAGCCCACCTGTACCGGGAGCCACTTGGTAGACTACTAACACAACCTACAAACACCAGAAGCTAGTTGTCACGACCGGCTTTTCGGGATATTAATTCCCCAGAAAGCGGCCTTTGTGCTCACCAGCCCCAGGATTACTGTTAGCTGATGAGGCACCAACTTGATACAAGAATTCCAAGCAAAGTACAAAATATGTAGTACAAGACCATTGTGGCCTAGGAGTACAACACATGGTTTCTAGTGGCTGATGGCGGAAGCGGTTTGTGGTTCATCTGCGTCTATGGGACTCCATTTCCCACAAGAACAGCTGACCGGGATAACTCCTATCTTCGCGAGGCTGCTATCACCTTTACAAGGGTTCCGGGGCTGACGTCGTAACGCTCTTCTCCACGCAAGGAATCTGGCCAAGACAATAGCCAGGGACAAGCCAGTGAGTACGTTTGAATGTACTCGCAAACATCAAGAACACGGGTATAATATAACAAGGGGGTAATCATGCTCCGAATATTTTTTTTTTGATGATAACGCCTGTCACGAAATAAACGAAATCCGTGATGCACGCATGCAGGTAAAATAAGAATATGCAATATAGAAATAGAATGTAGTGATCGAGTGTCTGAAATGACTCCTCAAAAAGGGGTGCAAATAAATTAACAATGCCGCAGTCGGGCGTCTGAGCGACACCACATAAAGGGCTTATAAAGGATAAATAAATAACAAGCATGCCGCAGTCGGGCGTCTGAGCGACGCCACATAAAGGGCTTATAAAGGATAAATAAATAACAAGCATGCCGCAGTCGGGCGTCTGAGCGACACCGCATAAAGGGCCTATAATATAAAGAAAATAGCAGGCATGCCACAGTCGGGCGTCCATGCGACACCACATAAAGGGCTTATAATAGAATAGTTGCAGTGGGTATCCCGGAGGTAGAACCGTCCCAGGGATACTCAGTAATTCAAATAATGTAAATGGTTAGTCCATAATAATAGTAATCATAAACATCACAAGTCACAGTCATGACCCAAGTTCTGGTTTAACAGTTTTTCCTCCGAAGACCGACACTTGACCCATCCCAGACTGTAGTCCTTAACCATGGACACGGCTATTCGAATAGATGTATAATCTCTGCAGAGGGTGTACTCTTTACCCACGGGTAACGGATTTCTTTAGTCCATCGGGACTAATTCCGTCTACGGTCTTTTAATTTAAAACACGCCTGACCTGCACACACAAGCTTAACTTACCGGTGTCTGAAATCACCCACGACACCTGTCAAGCGAAACTCTAAGTGGGGAGGCTACAACCTCGACGTAGCATGGGATCACAAAATTTATACCGCGCGCAAACTAGGGGAGCTACCCCTTCGGCTACAACCGAAACACCCATGCCCCCGGACCGAATGACTAGCTTTAATCCATGGCCATGGGACCCTCATCATGGCCTCTCTGTACGGCGTGTGCTAGAAAGGGGTTGACAACTTACTGAACCGTACCCTACCTATGGCAGGGACAAGTGGTAGTACGAAGCAAGTATGGGGGTTACTGGAACAAGACTCGATCTACGGCCGACTCAGGAGGTTCAAGTATTCTCTGCATGATTATCATAACAAAAATATTTCCGCTTAACAGGTAAGCTCACCACTCATCAAGCCTTACCATGCCATACCGGGCATACTCGTCTCAACGAGGAACAAGGGACAAGCTCGCGTCTACCCAAGACCGCGACTTTCCCGACTTCCTTCCGGCATGCATGAGAAGCTTACGAGGATGATCACTATCACCAGCATATCCATTTATAACAGCAAAGAAAAATCTCCATTATGCACTCATGCGTATGATTTTATCGTCACATAAAATAGCGTATGCTCCTAGTCAAGGTGATGTTGTAACCGCATCAACAACATCCAAAAATATTAGGCTAGGGTTCAGAATGCTTGCCTTCAAGAGTATGCAAGGGGTGCACTTTTTGAAAGTTTTCTTCTCTCCATTTCCTATTTTGAAAAAAATATGCAAATAACAAATATTTCAAAAACAGTACAAAAAGTTGTCTCAAATATTTTTGAAATAAATCTTAAAATAAACTAGATGAAATATGAGAGAGGTAGGAAAAAGAATCAACTCATTTGGAGTTTTATTTTAAAAGATATAGCCAGTCAAAGTTCTGTTTTTAATAAAACCAGAAAAAGAAAACGTTTCGGGGGAAAATACGCTTTCGAAGCAGAGGAAACGTACTTCGGGGTTTCACGCGACCACTTGAACTCGCGGTGGCGGGGCTAGGTCACTGACAGTGGGTCCAGAGGGCCCACTTGTCAGGTTTGACCATTCCCCCCTCTCCCTCCTCTTCCTCTGTCCGAACGGGGCGGGACTCCGGCGATCGCCGTCGACGAACGGAGGCTCCTCGGGGGTACCTGAGGGCAGGGATGGACCCGCCAGACCGGGGCGGTCTTCCCGGTGGTCGCTGGGTCGTCGGGGGTGGAAGGAGTCGCCGGCGGCGAGCTCCACGACGGAGGAGGTTACAGGAGTGAAGGAGTTTTTGGGCTCCGGTGGTTTCCGATCAAGGCTGAGGCGCTGGGCAGCTCCGCAAGGACAAGGGGAAGCGAGTGGTGGCATTGGATGGGCGGGGGATAGCCTGGTTGCGGCGAATGGCACCGGAAGGCAGCGGCGGCCGAACCGGCCGGAGGTGGGGGAGATGGCCTCTTCCGGTCAATCCACTGCTTGGGGAGCTCTAGGGGGAAGGCTTGAGGTCGCCTGAGCGCTCGGAGGAGCTCGGGGCCTCCTTTTATAGGCGTTCGAGGCTGGTCCCGCGGCGGCCGTGGATAAGAACGCCGGCGACCGTCGCTCTGTAGCCGCAGGGCGACGTGGCGGCGACGAGCGCGTGCCGACGGGCTTCGGGATAAGCTCGAGCTGTTCACAGGGGCAGCTGGCACGCTGGTGTGGCTTGGGCGGCGCCGTCCGTGGCAGGGGCTCACTGCCGACGCTGGCGTGCCGCCAAAAGCTCTGACGGCGGCGCTGTAGGGCGCCAGGGGTGGCGTGGAGAGTGGGCGAGGGTAGTGCGCGTCTCTGCAGGCGAGCAAGGGCCAGGGGCGGGACGCGGCGAGGGCGGCAGTGGGACGCGGCGACTCGGTGCGCGCGCGTGCAAAACGTGCGCTCTGGGCGCGCCCAGAGCACGCACGGGACGTGCTCGACGAAATGCCAGGGCAGCCTAGAGTGCGAGAGTGAGGCTGGCAATTAACAGGACAGAGATAGGGATAGCTGGGAGCTTAGTGGACAAGGTTGTTGGGTCAGAGGATCAAGATCATAATGCAAACTAGAAACTCATGTCAAAACTGACTGTGCACACCAAGTGTTCGACAGAATGCCATGTGCATTTAGGCAACTCTTGGAGTGGCCAAAATCTCCAGATCAGGGTCTCTCTAGTTGTAGGTGATGATGGCAAGATCATTTGGGCAAAACCAGAAACTTGCTAGTGCAAGTTTTGCAAAACTACAGTTTTGGACAGAAAGAAAAAGGTCTCATTGCATGCACTTAAAATCCTCCAATGGGACCACTCTCCTGGACTTAAGGGTTTTGTAGGGAGGGCTACAAGCAGGAAAAAGCTCATGGGCTCTAGAGCAAAATAAAATGGCGTTGTAGTACAAATCACCAAACTGGACCAGAAAGAAGAAGAGGTTGAATCACTCAAATTTTTCAAGGAACATCACTGGGTTTTTGCATGAAGTTGAATTATGTGCATCTACTGACATCTCCAAACACTTGGAAGAATTTTTAAGGAAATATTTAAATAGGTCGTAGTGCAAAGATGCCTAGTGGACCAAATTTGAAAAGTTGATGTAGAGCTCAAAATCTTCAATAACCAAAAGATATTTTTGCATAAAAGTGATGGGGAAACATCACATGACATCCCCAAATTTTGGTGGAAATTTTAAATGCATTTGTCAAATGGTTGCAGTGCAACAGAGACTCCAATTTCATGAAAAATCATTTTAAAAGAATAAAGCTCAGGAAAACGAAATTTTTTGCAATTAAATCCACTGATAAAGAATTGTTTCATAGAGAGAGTATACAAATCCAATAATACTTTTGGAAAGTTTCTACTTGAGGTAAAAACCCATAATATCAAAAGGGTAAATCTAGACAAATGGAAAAGTTTTATTTCCTGGCAAAATTTTAATTAATAAAATAAGGTCAAAATTTTGGGGTGTCACACTAGTTGCAACTGCTGGACAGAGATCAGGTTGATTAATAAGTCGAGAGGGGCACTTAAGCATTCCAATGCGTGGTAGTAACTGTTCATGGACCACAAACACAGAACTCAGTTCCTAAGGACGGCTGCAATGAGACAACCCACCATGTACTCCTACATGGCCTCTCACCGCTACCTTTACCAAATCGTGTTCACACACTTAGCTCTCAACAGTAGGACATGTTCACCACATTCCAATTCAACCCCGATGAATCAGACCTGACTCAACTCTAAGCAGTAGCAGGCATGACAAACAAGCATGAATGAGTAGGCACATCAGGGCTCAAACAACTCCTACTCATGCTAGTGGGTTTCATCTATTTACTGTGGCAATGACAGGTCATGCAGAGGAAAGGGGTGCAACTACCGCAGCATGTAACAGTTGAATCGCTGTTGTCCTAATGCAGTAAAAGAGAGCAGGAGCGAGAGAGTGGGATTGTATCGGAATGAACAAAGGGGTTTTGCTTGCCTGGCACTTCTGAAGATGGTATAGCTCTTCATCGGTGTCATCGAACTCATCGTCGGAACATACGTCTACCGAGGGGGGACAACCACCGACAAACAAAGAAGAAACACAATCAATGCCATGCAACAATATGATGCATGAATGTGAATGGCAATATGTTGTTGATTGGGCTAATGCATCTAGTAACAAGTTAAATGGAGTTGGTTTGAACACTAGGTTCAAATTCAAACTCCGTATGTGATTATTTTAATGCCAAACATTTGATTTCCCCTATTCAGCAACTATAAGTTGTTCCAACATGCATGAAAAAGGTACAGATGGATAGATTGCATTTTTTGATAATCTTTCATATATAAATTATTGCATTTGGAGTTACGTTTGAATTTCTATGAATTTTACAAGTTTTGGGCATTTTCTGAAAATAAATAAATCAAATAGATTTATTTAAAATCCAAAAAGAGCATTACTGCATCAACACTACGTTAGGATGATGTCAGCAAGTCAACAGCGGCTGGTCCAGGTCAAACCTGACCAGTGGGGTCCACTAGTCAGTGACCCGGTGTTGGTTAGTGTCGCTGACAGGTGGGGTCGGTCAACAGCCATGTCAGCAAGTCAGCACTGACGTGTGGGGTTGGTCAACGTGTGACATGGCATGGTCAAACTCACCTATGGGGCCGTGTGGTTAGTTTAATCCAAACAGGAGCTAAACCACGGTTAGTTAGGCAGCGGGGCCCATGTGTCAGTGGCATAGGCGGTTGGTTCGTGGGGTGATTAGCCGCTAACTAATCTCCTGGGCGGCGTGGGCCACCGATTAGCGGCTCAGGCGACGGGCTCGTCGCCGGCGACCACTGGTCGCGGCGGAGTCCACGTCACAGGCCATGGGGGCGGCAGCTGAGGGCACCGGGATGTGGCCCGTGCACTCCCACATCTGGTGGGGCAGGTGGGAGGCTGCGGGAACGCCGGGGCTTGCCGGAACGGAGCTCACGGCGGCGCCGGAGTTCGGGTGGTAACGGGCGCGAGGCCCTGGTGGGGTTTTGGACAAGCTGAGCTGCGCATGGGCTTCCTGTGAGCTCCACGAGCTCAAGGCCGTGCTCGGACGCGAGGACGGAGACCTACAACAACGATGGCGACAGGCGCGGCGGCGGCAAGCTTGCGGCCATGGAGGGGGATGGGGCTAGAGCATGCGAACGCGAGGGGGAGAAGAGGGGTTCGGGGCAGGGGCTCACAGGAGTCCAATGAGCGCGAGAGCAAGGTCGGGGATGGCCGGGTTGCTGCGGATCGACGGAATCGAGCGCTGGTGCCGAAGCTTGAAGACGATGGCAGGGACAGCGATGCGGGGCGTCCGGTGATGCTTGGCTTGGCGAGGAAGTAGACGACGTCGAGGCGGATCCTTTGGACACGGCGGATGCTCGAGGGACGGGCGGTGAGTGCGGTGGCAGTGTGCGGTGGCGATGGATGCGTTCGGGTCTGAGGTGCGGAGCGAGAGGGAGAGCAGCAGGGAAGGGGATCAGCACAGGAGGGAGTCGAGAGGGCCTGAGGGGGTGCGTGCCATCCGTAGCGGCGTCGGGGAGGTAGCAGGCAGGCAGGAGGTGGCGCTGCGCGTGCGTGCGCGCCGCGGGCACACGCCCCTGTCTACTGTCCCCAGGAGGAAGACGACAAGGAGGGCGCTGGTGGGCTCGGCCGGCCGGTTACAGTGCTGGGCCAAGGTAAGTGGCCAGGTACTATCTCTGTCTCTCTCTTTGCTGTTTTTCTTTTTCTATTTTATTTCCTCTGTTCTGATTTAGTTTAGCCACTAAATCATTTTAATAAATTCTGCAGGTTATTGTATGGCTTGCTAAAATATATACAAGCCACTCACAAAGTTCCAGAATTATTGGAGTTATATTTAATATATATTAAATTTAAACCCAAAGCAAATAATTATTGGATTAATTCAAATGTCCAAAATAAATGTTTCCGAGCTCCTAAAAATATTGGTTTGAATTTTACCTCTTGCCAATATTTTTATAGAATAACGGGAACATTTTCTTGGACTCATTTGAGAAGATTTTAAAGTTGGTTATTTCTGAGGTCATTTCTGAGGGTTTCAACTAACCTCAATTCAACTTTCAGAATTTAAATATGATGACATGAACATCAAGCAAAGTCAAACAAGAGCTGATCCTGGGGTTGTGACACGCGGGGTCTGCGGTACCGTCATAACGAGGAGGTAGATCCGGCTTGAACTTGCCCGGCCAGGCGACGCTACGCAACTCGGGGGTGAAGGCGCGGCAGCCAGTCGTGGTTGCCGGGGCCCGCTTCGGAGGTGGAGCTTGGTCTTGACGAGGTCCGCGCTGCGCCGCTGCGGGCGGTGCGCGGTCTTGACGAGGTGGCGCGGGGAGCGCAGGTGCAGCTTCTCGCGGCCGCGGAATTTCTTGGCAGCTTCTCTCTTCGCGCGCGGGCACTGGGCGTGGTGGATCACGCCGCAGAGGCGCGCGCCTTGGTGCCAACGCACCATCTTGGGGCTAAGGTGGTGGAGGCACGCCATGAGCCTCGTCGCCCGTGGCTGGTTGAGGGGGAGGTAGAGAGAGGCATGGCACCGGGGAGCCCCCTGCGGCCGCGGACGAGCTCGGCGACGCGGTCGAGCCACTCCTCATAGAGGTCATCGATGGGGCGGTGGCGCAGGAGTTCGTTCGCCGCGAGGAGTGCGGCCCGCGCCTCCATGGGAGCGCGGCGCGCATGAGACGAAGAACCGGCAGGGGTCAGCGATGGAGTGGCGGTGCGGCCGTCCTGCCGCACCGAAGGGTGCAGCGAGGACGCCTGCTGCTCGTTCCCCGCCGGGCCAGTGGCGGCGTTGGCGGCGGGTGACGGAGAACGACGAGGTGGCCCGCCAACGGGAGCCATTTGAGCGACACAGGCGGTGAGGGCAGCCCGACGCTCAGCCCGAGCACAGCGAGCGTCCGCCATGGAGACGACGGAGCGACAACTGACGGAAGGGAAGCTACGGCGCACCCCTACCTGGCGCGCCAAATGTCGGATGTGGGGTTCCGGCAAACCCTTAAGGTTCGAACACTAGGGTGCGCGCGAAGTCTTTCCCTCCTACCGATTTACGCTCTAGCTCGCTAAGATCTCGCGGACGAACTCGACGAACTCGCAACACAGAAAAACACGAGGTTTATACTGGTTCGGGCCACCGTTGTGGTGTAATACCCTACTCCGGTGTGGTGGTGGTGGATTGCCTCTAGGGCTGATGATGAACAGTAGAAGGGAAGAACAGCCTCCTGAGGTTGAGGTGTTCTTGTGGGTAGGCTCTCGATCGGGTTGGATCAAGCTAAGATGATATGCCCTTTTCTATGGTGGCTAGCTCTACTTGTATAGGCCCTGGTCCTCTTCCCAAATATTGAGCGGGAAGGGAGCCAACAACGGCGGGCAAATTTGAAGGGGGACAACTAGTACAAGCTATCCTGACCAAAGTGGTCTTCGCCTGCAAAAAGCTCTGGTGGTGACGCCGTCTTGGGCTCCACGATGACCTCAGTCTTGCCGTCCTCCTAGTCTTGGTCTCGTTGCACCAATATAGCAACCTTTGCCTAATGCCTCAGTACTCTTCGCCTGCGCTGGCCTCCTTAGCACCAAAGAGGAAATAAGGACGCTGCGCGCGCTGGTGCCCGCTGGCGCCCGCCTGGTGTCGTTCGTCATGGCTCACGTCACGAGAGCCTCGTGAGGTTTGCCCTGCCTTGATTTCTCCGCTCCTCGTGAGCCTGCCTGGCTAGGCCACTCCAGAGGAGATCTTGCGTCGTCCGCCTCGCGAGGCTCGGACCCTCACGAGGGTCTTGGATGCCTTGTTGATGAAGATGGGCCACATGGCCTGCTGGCTTAGCCATGCTGTGGGCCGCAGGCAGGCAAGTCTGGGGACCCCCGTTCCCAGAACACCGACAACCGCGGTGTTGGTGTCAGCAGCTCCGAGTGCGTAGTCGCGGTAGGGGCGTGGAGGGACGCCGCACTAGACCGCCTGTTGGCGGCTCTGGTGCGGAGGCGTTGAGCTGCCTCTACATCTCCTTTCATATCCGCCCATGTCGATTCCTTCAATAGGGCGCGCGCCTCAAGCATTAGCTCGCGGCGCTCCTTCTTCATCTTGGCAGCCTCCCGCCTTAGCGCCTTCTTCGGCTGCACAGTTTGAAACTGCGCAGGATCCCGGGCTTGATGGATGTAGACCTTCTCGCCGAGCTCGATGATGACCATGGGCGGCATCGATCCAAAATGGATCATTACTAGCTCCGAGTTGCTGCCACGGAAGATTCCACCTGGATGAAAGGGATCGTGATGAGCGGAAACCCTCACCGACGCCTTGTTACGCAGCATGTTGTGCAGGTTGGGAGACGAGCGAAGACGATTCAGACGACCACAGCGAAGCGAAGATGGGAGGAGAACCAGGTCCCACCGGGCGTGCCAATTTGTTTGACACGAGAAAAATCTTATACGCTCTTCGTGAGAAGGGAAGAGAAGGAGTGTGGATTTCTCTCATGCGCCGGGGAAAAGAAAATGCGGGCGTGCCAGTGTACCGTAGTACACAAAGAAAACAAAGAGATGGGAACAGTATTTTATTAATCTCAAGGATAACAAATACAATTCCCGATATGCGCTCCGTGGCCTACTAGCGCGGCCTGCCTGACTAGCGTTGTGCGGTCTCCTGGTTCCCGGGGCCTCGGAAGGCTCCCGGTTAATTACTTCCGCGGGTTGCTCCGCGAGATACCTCTGATTAAGCCGTGTGGTCGTCTTCGTCGTCTTCACTTCACATTCTCCATGCATATGATGATGGTGTGTGTAGGTGCGAGCAGCGGCAAAGCCCGTGTCCTCGTCGGTACACGTGCCGCTCAAAACATGGCTTTGTGCTAGCCACGTCCGCCCTTGCCGTCGCGCCTCGTCGGTCTTGACTGCGTTGATGTAGTCGGTATTGGGGTAGCATGGATCCTCCTTGGCTCGGACTTCTTGACGATGTAGCAGCTTCGTCGGGGTACGCAAGGGGTTGCCTCGCGGGAGTATTCTTTTGTGGTGACTGTCGTCAGTGTAAAACCAACGCACGCTTGCATCGGCATGGACGGTGTAGTTGGTGTCTCATCTCGACTAGACGCCGAGGTTACGGCAGTCTGCGGAGACAAAGACTCCGCCTCACGAGGCCGTGAAAGGTAACGTCTTAGAGGGGCGTGGTTGATGCCTCGTCTCAGCTAGACGCCGTATTCGGTGGTCTGCCAAAACAAGGATCTCGTCGCGGGACCGAAGAAAGGTAACATGATGGACAGGCGTGGTTGATTTCCCATCTCAGTTAGACGCCGTATTCGGTGGTATGCTAAGACAAGGAGCACACCACCTGTATGACGACGAGACCTCTGCAACGAAGGGTGCGTCTTGTCTCGGCTGGACGCCGTATTCGGTGGTCCACCAAGACAAGAGCAAAACAATGCTGATGAAGGATGGCTTTATGGAGGGACGTGGTTGATGCCTCGTCTTAGCTAGGCGCCGTATTCGATGGTCTGCTAAGACAAGGAGCACGCCGCCTATATGACGACGAGACCTGTGCAACGAAGGGTGCTCCCCGTCTCGGCTGGACGCCGTATTCAGTGGTCCGCCAAGATAAGGGAAACACATCACAGGGTCGAAGAAAGATGACATTGAGGAGAATGATTGATGCCATGTCTCAGCTAGACGCCGTATTCGGTGGTCTGCCGAGACTAGGATCATGCCGACTGTACGCCGAAACCTTTATGCCATGAAGGGTGCATCCCGTCTTGGTCAGACGCCGTATTCGGTGGTCCGCCAAGACAAAGGCGCTGCCTCACGGGGCCAAGGAAGGTGACTTTGTAGAAAGGCATGGTTGGGCCCCGTCGTTGGCGAGCTCCGTCTGCACTCGATGACAGGCTTGGTGTGGACAAGCTCCGGCGATGTTGGTGTAGTCTCCTTGTTCGATGAATTCCTCTCCGGTGCCGGCAGCGGGATCGAACGAGCGTTGTCTTCGGCGATGAGCACGTACTCTCCATGTAGTGCATGCATGCTGGATGTAGGGGGAGACAAAAGAAAAGAATTAGACATTAGTCTCACCTTTCGGAAACATGACCTTTGCGTCCATCGCCATCGGAGTTCTTGCGCGGATGAGCGTACGCTGAGTCGCCAATCTCCTGCCAATGTGCGCGTCTCCTCCCTGCGTGAGTTGTGTGCTTGGGTTTTGTCGTGCGTGAGATCTGCGTGCGTGAGTTTCTCTCGTGGGTTTGCTGCCTCTCCCCAATGTTGAGACTTTGCCTCTATATATAGGCGTCCGGCTAGGGTAGAGGAAAGGAAACATGAGATTTCTTGGTCCGTACTCTTGCTTCATTCAGCAGGTCACCTTTCCTTTTGTATTTGTTTCCAAATTTTGGAGACTCGCCGATTGTGTATTACTCCTCGTCCAAGTTGATGAGTAAGCTAGGGAAATCCCAATGCCGCTTCTACACCTTCCTTCTGCTAGAAACTTTCCATTTGAGCCTGCAAAAAGAAAGGAAAACATCTTGCGTACCTATGATTACCCGGCTGCAAATGGACCTGCCTCTTGTTTTTTGGGACCAATACGTGTGCCTGCTGGCTGGCCCGCGAATACTCAAGTACGTACGCATGCGTACATGGTTGTCGCGTATAATCTACCAAAAATACATGCTTGTATACTACCTTACGTGTGCATGCAAAAAGGTAACCAAAGACTAGGTAGCATATGAGTGGGCTCAAGTAGAGGTACACGTATATGCTTGGTTTGAGTACTACGGGTATTCGGATATATACACGCGGGCTTGCCGGCCGGCCGAGATACCCGAATACGTACATAGCATACAGATACCAAGTGCAAGGCAAGCTTGTCACGTACATGCACAACCCTCTTTTTTATTATATTTTCTTTTGAACCTGCATGCATAAACTTTACACAAATGATAATAAGCGCAGTCTTGCGTACATTACCGTGCCGAGCTTGAAGTTAAGGTTGATACGGCGAAGCACGTCGCACAGCTTCATACAAGGCAAGTTCACTTCAACTCTTCGTACAAGGAAGCAAAGTCCTCAACATAGTCCAAAGCTCCCCATCGATGCAATCCCTTGCCGCATCCGATCAGGGTTCTTGCATAGGTCTTGTCATGTATGTATCATCTTAGCTGCTATAAAGATGAGACCCCGGGTAGCATCCAAGAGCACACAAGTTTGACCATCGCCTACAACACATCCGATCGGAAGAGAAAAAGGTACAATTTTGTTATCTCTTCTCTGAAGCTAATGCGTCGCCTGGACTTTGCATGTTCTATATGTGCATGCCCAGTAGATAAACTTGCATCTTTTGTCCCCTGCTAACTTTATATTTGTTATTTCACTCGTATCATCAGGACACCATGGGACGGGGCGACAAGTCAAAGAAGTATGGATCGAGAGATGTTGAAGGCTCGACGAGCGGCGGCAGGAACGGCAAAGGCGGCTGAACTCTCCCACCACCTCCAAGCAAGTCGGGAAAACATTCCAAGGGTGTGGAGTACACACGCCGGTCATCGCCGTTGCCAAGTGTCCCGCCGCTTGTACTGAAGTCGCATAGCTCAGCGCCACAGACTACGCGTAGCTACCCGAACCGTAACTCAAAGAGTTCTGACGAGACATCCATCTCCCTTGATGCCGACGCTCCACCATTAGGGAACCCATAGGTAAAGAAAATAATAAAGAATCAGAGCTCGCATGAATGTATTTCTTCCTTACTCCTACGTATATCCTGTACGCATGCAGGATAAGCTTGACGACGTGTTGCCGTTCGTGCCTATGAGCCGCGGTATGGAGCAACTCTTAGACGAGGTGATGGAAAACATGGACCAAGATGGGCCGGCCACCAAATTCGCACCTCCGGTCAAGTCTAGTTCGGTGGCACAGCACACGCCCCCGGCAGCGAGTGATCCAGCTACGAATTCTTCAACTGTGGCAGGGAGCGATCTTGTCGTAAAACCCGCCTCCCTGGTGACAAAGCCCGCTTCTTTAACCACATCAATAGGCACCCCTAAAGTGGACAAACAGCGGTCATCGGGAACTATCAATGACAAGGATGTTGGGGTAACTGCAAGGAAGCCAAGGCCGTCTGCTCGCGGTACGTGTATAGTACCCCCGCCACCTTTGCATGATTTGATTTTTTTATGCTTTCTTGACTCTTTCTCTTTTTGTCGCCTTTCTAGATGTCTCCAGCAAATCAACTAATCTAGAAGGCTTTTATTCCCCTGAGGCAAAGGAGCTCCGTCTCTTAATTGAGCAACACCAGAATATCTTTGCTGGAGAAAACACTCTGCTCAAGAAGCTCAAAGTCCCTCCAACTAGTAACATCTCAACACCAAGCCTTGTTCTCCCGCCCGGAACAGCAGCAAAGTACATCTCAATAGGACTCAAAGATATACAAGAGGCACTAAGGGAGCAGCCGATCAATGAGGAGCTAACCATCATGAAAATAGAGTCTGTGATAAGTATGTGGAAGATCACATATGCGAACGAGGTCCCGCCAGACCTTGAGATTCTGATTCGCCACCTTGAAGCAGTGGTGGCTCGTCTGGGCAGAAAAGGTGGTCTTGACACTTCCGACACATCGGCACCCGCGCCGGCGCAAGTGTCATCTCTGCTGGAGAAACTTGATGCAGCTCATGCAGGGATCACTCAAGGACTTCGCCGCCTCGAGAAGGAAGGGCCGCGCCTAGAGGGACGCCTTGCTGACCTCGCCTCCATCTGCAACAGACAAAATTAATTGGCCAAAGAACATCGGATGCTTGCCAGCAAACATCAGTAACTTGCCGAGGAATACAAGGCCCTCTGCGAGAAGGAAAACAAGATGGCGGCACTGGCTGAAAAGCGCACATGCGTCCTAGCTGACATGATGACTTCTAGCTCCCGCCATGTTGAAGCTCATGAGGATGCAGTCCGGAGTTCATCACAGGTGGCCGACTCGTACACAAGACGCCGTGCGGAGGTGGCTGCCTTCCTGGCCGCCGGCGGGACACTTCCGGAGATCGCGACGATCCTAGCATACAAAGCTCCTGAGTGAGGGAGCGGACTAGAGATCATAGACTGCTCTGCAAAAGCTGCACTTAGTTCAAATAGGTTCTATCTTAGTTAAATATAATTTGTCTTAGCTCGTCCAGAACAAAGTTTGATTAGTCCCAGTGAACTTTTGTATCATCGATCAATAAAATGATAGCTTTTGTGATATATCTCCTTTTTACTTTTACTCGCCGGGTCTTTGCTTCATACTGGCCATGGAGCTGCGTTGTATCAGCTTCCAACAACGGTGAGGCTAGCTAACCACAGCCTCCCTGGTGTATATGCTGCAGTCCTTCCGGCTCGTTGGACTCCACCAATGCTTGATGTAACAGCTTCGACTTGTCTTGCACTAGCCGCGACACTTTCGAGTGCACATCTAGACCTCAAAAATATATCCATCAATCTATCATATGTGCGGGTGTTCGTATGCTTATTTGTATGTCCGTCGTTGCGTCTGCCACGTATAACCGAGGCATATATTTCCGCTGTACATATTGCCGCCCTCATGCATGCATGTACGTACATAGGAAAAATTACCATGCACCACGTACAAGATTCAATCAAGAGATTAACTATTTCGTGCATGCACTAATCCACCATGTGTGTACATATACTCTTCCCTGTTTATCCTGTACTCCCGAAAATTCCTTTTCGTTCAAAAAAATAACAATTAAGCAATTGGTCATGTAAGAGAGAGGAAAAAGAGTTGATCCGTATCTTTTTAGTACTTATTTAACCACTCCTTTTTAGTACAAAACTTCGTCAAACACATATGCTTTTACATATCTCAATAATATCAAGTTTCCTCTCTATGTGTTGAAAATTTTGAAGTTATGCTTGTTTTACCTTCCTATGCTAGTTAATTCTTGCTCGCATAAGTTGTTTGCTCACAAAGTCACTATGCATAGGAAGCGGGTTAGGCTTAAATGTGATAGTCATATGCTTCATGATGCTCCCGTTATGTTTCAATTCTCTACATCTATGTGAGCATCATTGAAATCGTCATGCCTAGCTAAAAGGCATAAAAGAAAAGCGCTTGTTGGGAGACAACCCAGCACTATTACCTACTATTTTTGTGTGTTCACATGATTAATCTACTGTAGTAAGCATGTTTTATAGCTTTTGTTTCAATAAAGTGCCAAGTAAGACCTTTGGGGTAGTGTGGATGATAGTTGACTTGATTCTGTGCAAAAATAGAAACTTTTGTGCCTAGTAAAAGAATTGTTTAAATTCACTGGAATGTGATAAAATTCTGAATTATTTATGCATGATTGATATACAAATTTCCTATGTTGTCCTAATTTTTCAGAATTTTTGGATTTACAGAAGTGTGGTCATTGTTCAGATCATTACAGACTATTCTGTTTTTGACATATTCTATTTTCAATGCACAATTTACTTGTGTTATAGTTTCTATGGCTTATATTGGTCAATATTAATTGTAGAAGTTATAGGTTACATTAGGCATTGTTTGAGAAAAATTATGAATCTTGTCTTTGACAGTACCCAAGTCAACGATTTGTTTTATCATACTAACCCATCTCATGAAGTTCCCTTAAGTTTTGTGTGATTGAAGTTTTTGAGTTTTGGGTGAGATATCGATATGAGGAGAATAAGGAGTGGCAAGACCCTAAGCTTGGGGATGCCCAAGCCACCCCAAGGTAATATTCACAGAATAACCAAGCGTCTAAGCTTGGAGATGCCCCGGAGGCCGTCCCCTCTTTCGTCTTCAACATTATCGGTAACCTCACTTGGAGCTATATTTTTATTCGTCACATGATATATATGTTTTTGCTTGGAGCATCATTTTCTTTTATTTGTATTTTGTTTCTGATATTTAGAGTAATGTTTTATACCTTTTACTTCAATAAAAATATCAAGTATAGCCTTTGCCATGCTTATTTTGCAAATATATATGTTGTGTGTTTGAATTCTTTTGGAAAGTCCGAATGTCAAAAAATCTTGAAATTTTTACATAGTAAGACATAAAAATAATTCTACAGTGTGGTAAATTTTTAGAATTTTTGAACTTAAATAAATATGAATCTTCTTGCTTCCTTTATAGACTATCTGTTTAGACAGGTTGCTGTTATGTTTGCATTGTTTGCATATGTTTGCTTGTTTAATGATTCTATTTGAGGATAGGAGTATTAAATATGTAGAGGCATTTAGTATGCGATGTTAAATTATTATTTTAGTGATTTGTTACAGTATAGAATGATAAGGTTTTGAGTTGATTTATACTAACTTATCTCACGAGTTCTTGTTGAGTTTTGTGTGGATGAAGTTTTTGAGATTTAGGGAAACCGTGGTATGAGAGGAATTAAGGAGACACAAGAGCTCAAGCTTGGGGATGCCCAAGGCTTCCCAAATTAATCTTTCAAGAAGTCTCAAGCATCTAAGCTTGGGGATTCCCCGATAGGCATCCCACCTTTCTTCTTTAACAATTATCGGTTAGTTTCAGTTGAGCCTAAGTTTTTGCTTCTTCACATGAGTTGTGCTATTCTTGGAATGTCAATTTATTTTTCCTTGCTTGTTGTTTCAATAAAATACTTAAGATCTGAAATTTTTAAATGAGAGAGAGTCCTCACAAAGCTACCTATTTACTTAACTACTCATTTGATCTTCACTTATATCTTTTTGGAGTACTTTGTCATTTACTGTCTTTCTTCACTTATATCCTAAGGAGGTGTTTGGTTCAAGAATGGTAACGCAAATGTAATCGTATTGGGGTTACAGGGGCACTGTAAACGTAATGAGCAAAAGTCCAAACGTGTTTGGTTCAAATCTGAAATCGATGATAACTAGTTGGCGGCGGCTGGATCCCCGCTCATCGGCCCCTCATCCCAGCATCTACTGCGACGGCGGTCCCAGCTCCTCCCCCTGCTCATGTTGCGGTGGGCAATAGAACTCAACCGGAATTACGGGCGCCCGTGCTGCCGGCAGTGGCACCTCTGTTCATATGGCGCCACGGCTTGCCAAGGTTTAGAACGGGGGCAAAGATCGGCTGCGGCGCTGCTGCAGGGGAGGGGTAGCGAGAGGAGATCCAAGATGGAGTGGAACATGGATGGAGGGGTGAGTATCCGTGACTCGTGGGAGAGATTGCGGAGGCGGCGGTGCTGGACGATGAGCAGGAGGGAGCAGTCGTGGGGGGAGGAGGGATCATGGGTTGTAATCTAGTAACGCAACCCTTACCAGTGGAGGTTGGGCGGTATCCATCGAGAGCTGGCCCTGACCCATTTACGGAGGGACCTGATTACGAAGGCAAGTCACCGAACGCCTATAACGTTTTCTGTTTACAGTGTAAACAGGTAACGGGCAGAAATTGTCGAAACAAACACATACTAAGAGTAAATTGTTGAATGAGTTGAATATCATAAAGTTGAAATTGTATGTGCTTCATATGCTTGTATCATACCTAGTAGTAGCTTCACATCGGGTTTAGAAAGTGAAATCTATTGAAGCATGACAATCACGATATTGGCCATACAAGCAATTCATGTATTATTAGTATAAGGAAGAGAACTTTCACATATAAACATATTATCTTGGACATATTCTATGATTGTGAATACCCATTAATTATTTTCAAACTTGAGCAAATTAGTTGAAATTGGACAAGGAAGACAACGTAATGAGTTAGTTTGGGTATATTTGCATAGAAGTTATATTGTTATGGATCCTCCAACATGTGGTACTTGCTTAGGATCTTTTGCTAGCCAAAAATTTGTACTAAGTAGAGATACTACTTGTGCATCCAAAAACACTTAAACCCAATTTCTTGCCATGAGTGTCCACCATATCTACCTATGGATTGAATAAGATCCTTCAAGTGAGTTATAATTGGTGCAAAAAGTAATAAAAATTGCTTCTATATATGTATGATCTTTTAGTGCAAGGGAAAATAAGCATTATACCACCTTGTGATGGTAAAGAAATAAAAGCGATGGACTGCATAATAAAGGTTGCTATCACAAGGAGAAATATAACATGACGTTCCTTTGCATTAAGAGCTTGCGCATCCAAAAATAAAAAGCGCATGACAACCTCTGCTTCCCTCTGCGAAGGGCCTATCTTTTACTTTATGTATTTACTTTTATACAAGAGTCAATAAGTAGTCATTCTCATTTCAACCTCAATTATTCTCTAGTTGGCAAGCATTATGTGGTGGGGAAAGATCCAGGCACATATGGCCAGTCAAATATATTTGATCATGAATTATTATTATTGACCTGACAATTATCTCTATGACAAATAAGTTGGGAGGCGAAATTAAGCCCCTGTCTTTCTCTATGTTCGATGGATGCCATTTGTGCAAAAAATATGCTTTGAGTACTAGCAATCATAGAAGACTATATGATGATTGAGTATGTGGAACTCTTACATCGACTTTGAGTTGAATTGCAATTGTTTGGTGACTAAGAATATAGGTTATTAAGTTTCAAGAGAATGCATTGTTTGAATCATAACATGTGAATTGATTGCTACTTTATCATGATAAGTTTTATGAGAAAGAGTTGCTGTTATGATGCTAGGGAAAGTGATTGAAATTATCATTGATCAAACTTATACACTATGCTAGCATTCACTTCATAAATTATTTCTTTTATCATTTACCTACTCGAGGACGAGCAGGACTTAAGCTTGGGGATGCTGATACATCTCCAATGTATCTATAATTTATGAAGTATTCATGCCATGTTTACAACAATGTTATATGCTTTGGCTGAAATTTTATATGATTTAAATGGAACTAACCTGGACTGACGCTACTTTAGCAAAACTACCTTGGTGTTGTTTTTGTGCACAATTCAAAGTTCTCCATGAGGAAATATGCCCTAGAGGCAATAATAAAGTTGTTATTTTATATGCCCTAAAGGTTTATTATTCATGCTAGAATTGTATTGATCGGAAACTTAAATACATGTGTGAATACATAAACAAATACCGTGTCCCTGGTAAGCCTCTACTAGACTAGCTCCTTGATCAAAGATGGTTAATGTCGGGGATATCTAGCGACATATGCCAGGGGGTGGCTTATCATGGATGGGGACAAGAGTATGTTGCCGGGCTCTAGAAGCGAGAGTGAGAGTGACCTCGAACGCCTATGAGGTTTACCCAGGTTCGGGGCTAGCAGTGGAGATAACACCCCTAGTCCTGCTCTACGGGGTCTCCACATGATGACTATCGTCAATATAGTAGCTACAAGATTGCTCCTTGAGCTGTTTCGGCTAGAGGAGGAAGAAGGGCAAGGCTAGCTCTATCTTCTCCTTCTATGGGAGTGTGTAGGATGGCAAAGGTTCTGAACCCCTTGCATGGGGAAGCCTGGAGGGTTTATATAGGCATAACCCCTAGGGGTACAATGGTAATCTGGCCGGGTGTAGGACCCGGCCTTTCAGTGTCTCTAGGTGCAGGCTTCTCCGCCGGCTGCTGGGGCCCACTACTTGGTGGGTCCCGCCGGCTGCCGTGATCTTGAACCACAAGTAGGGCCCACCGCCTGCGGGCCAGGTTGACTGCTTTATACTGTAGCCTCGCCCCTGATGACGGAGGCTTTGTCGGGGGGTGCATGGCTATAGTCCCGCCGCCTGACGGGCGCTCACTGTAGCCAAACCGGGTCTCATCAGGTTAATGGCCCGCAGACTCCAAGGGGAGGGAGGGCCGCCTGCTAGGATCTAGCCCGCCCTCGACACCGTCTGCTGGGGGTCTGCCGCCTTCTTGTGGCTCGCGGATAGGTAGGGCCCGCCGCCTGCGGGCCGTACCGACCGCCCATCGTGGGATCATGGCTCCTTCTGACGTAGGTGATGTCATGAGTTGCATGGCAACAGTGCCGCGTCGGGCGAGGGTGTTCGCTTGGTATACCCGCACTGTGGCCATGTTCCGCCCTGGATTCGGGGGTGGCAAGTCGCACTGTAGCCATGCCCCATCTCGTCGTGGTTAAGTGGGTGCAAACTTTGAGGGGATGAGGGGCCGCCTACTAGGAGTCGGCTCCCTCGTGGACGTCTTCTAGTGCCTCGCTGTCATCCAGCAGCCGGCCTCCTAGACCAGCCGGCCCAAGAAGCCAGCCGTACTTCTGGGAGGTGTGAGGGGCGCAGCTGACCCCGATGTCTTGAAATAGCATGGGGTGCCGATGGGGATACCCGTGGTCAATTACTCCGACAGTAGTCCGTCAGCGTCCGGGGAACGGGGGTCCCCAGACTTGCCTGCCTGCGGCCCGCAGCGTAGCTCCACCAACGACCTGGTACGGCCCATCTTCATCAGCAAACACTCAAGACCCTCATGAGGGGCCGAGCCTCACGAGGTGGATGACACAGGACCTTCTCAGGGGCAGCCTCACTAGGCTGGCTCACGAGGAGAGGAGAGATCAAGGTGAGGGGCACCTCGCGAGGTTTCTGTGACGTGAGCCATCACGACCAAGGCCAGGCGGGCGCCAGCGGGTGCAGAGTACCGGTTGCCTCTTTGGTGCTAAAGGCGCAGGTGCAGGCGAGGAGTCCCGAGGTATCAGGCAAAGGTTTCCATATCGGTGCAACGAGACCAAGACCAGCAGGACGGCAGGACGGAGGTCTTCACGGAGCCCATGACGGCGTCACCACCAGAGTCTTTGGCAGGCGAAGACCACCTTTTGTCAGGATAGCTTATACTAGTTGTGCCCCTTCAAATTGGCTGTTGTGGGATCCCTTCCCGCCTAAACATTTAGGAAGAGGACCGGGGCCTCTATAAATAGGACTAGTCACCACCATAGGAGGCAACTGATCTGCGACCGGATCCATTCCGCCAAGACCATCCTCACCAGCTCATAGAGCTCAAGAACACCTCTCCTCCTGAGGCAGTTCATCCCCTGTACTTGTCCATCCTCAGCCTACAAGGCAATCCACCACACCACACTGGAGTAGGGTATTACACCACAACGGTGGCCCGAACCAGTATAAACTCTTGTGTCCCTTGTTCTTTGGGTTCGACGAGCTAAGCCTTGGGATCGTTGAGAGTGTGATCGAGAGGGGAGAGAGATCTTCGTGCGCACCCCCGTGTTCGAACCTGAAGGGTTTTACCGGAACCCGTAATCCGACATTTGGCGCGCCAGGTAGGGGGTGCGCTGAAGCTTTTCTTCCGTCGACCCACGCTCCACTGCTCCACCGCGTCCATGGCGGATGCACGCCGAGCCCGCGCCGAGCGCCGGGCCACCCTGGCCGCTCGTGTCGCTCAGACAGCTCCTGTCGGCGGGCCTCCCCATCGTTCTCCATCACCCGCCGCCAACGCCGCCACCGACCCACCGGGAAATGAGCAGCAAGCATCATCATTACACCCCTCTGTGCGGTGGGACGGCCGCACCGCCACCCCGTCGCTGACTCCGGCCGGCTCATCGTCCCACGCTCGTCGCGCGCCCACAGACGCATAGGCCGCGCTGCTCATGGCATGCGAGCTCCTGTGCTTCCGCCCGGTCGACGATCTCTACGAGGACTGGCTGGACCGCATAGCCAAGCTCGCAAGCGCCGCTGGGGGCTCCCCCATACCATCTCTCTCCTGCCTCGCCCTCCCCCAGCTGTGAGCGACGTAGCTCGTGGAGCGCCTCTGCCACCTCCGCAACAAGACGGCGTCCTGGCACCAATACGCGCGGCCCCTCAGCGCAACCCGCCGCGCCGGGTGCCCGCGCGCGAAGAAGGAAGCTGCCAAGAAGTTCCCCGACTGCGAGAAAACGCTCCTGCACTCCCGGCGCCACCGCGTCAAGACCGCGTGCTGCCTGTGGCGGCGGTGCGTGGGCATCAAGATCAAGCTCCGCCCCTGCAACGGGCCCTGGTGGCTACGGCAGGCTGTCGTGCCTTCACTCCAGAGCTGCGTAGCGTCGTTTGGCCGGGCAAGTTCAAGCCAGACCTGCCCCTGCGCTACGACGGCCCCCCCGACCCTGCGGAGTTTGTGCAACTCTATGAGCTGAGCATCAAGGCGGCCAACAGTGACGAGAAAGTCATGGCGAACTAGTTTCCCATGGCCCTCAAAGATGGTGCTCGCTCATGGCTCCTGAATTTGCCCCCGGGGTCAATCTCCTCCTGGGGTGAGATGCGCGACCGCTTTGTCGCCAACTTCCAGGGCACTCGCGACCGCCTGCCGGCTGCGGGTGACCTGCGCCGCATCAAGCAGCAGCCAGTAGAGACCCTGCAAAAGTACATCCAGCGCTTCAACAACGTTCGCCTCAAGATTCCCAAGGTGACGGACGAGGCCATCATTTCAGCGTTCTCTGATGGTGTCGGCGACGTCAAGATGAAGGAGGAGCTCGCCATCCACGAGGAGCTATGCATGGCTCTGGAGATGTTCAACATGGCGACCAAGTGTGCAAGAGCTGAGGAGGGGCGCCTCTCCCTCCTCGAGCTCCCTGTCACCGACCCGGAAGAGAAGAAAGCCAAGGCCAAGGACGTGAAGCGCAAGGGAGTAGCCGTGCTCGCGGCGGAGCCAGACACGAAGCGCGGTCGGGACCACCCCAAGTCGTCTAAGAACAGCCGTCCGTTCTGCGCCTTCCACAACGTGTACAGCCACAACACTGGTGACTGCCAAGAGCTCAGTCGAGATGGACGCTTCGGTCGACGCCCTGAGCACAATGACCGAGGCTACGGCCGAGGAGGAGGACGAAGTGGAGGACGCTGGGACGACTGCGTCCCCCGTCAGGAGTGGCGCCATCGGCCTCGCGAGGACCACCAGCAGGACCAGCCTCGTGAGGGCGCCTAGAGGGACCAGCCTCGTGAGGACCGTCCTCAGGGCAATGCCAGCCTCCCTCCATTGCCGCCACCGCCAAGAAGGAATGACGACCATCATCAGGACGAGGGGGCTGGGGGCTTCCAGGAGCCACGCGCTATCGCCTGCATCTTGGGCGGTGCTCAGGCCCCAGCTTCCCAGCGCATATTCAAGCAGTTTGCTTGTGAGGTGAACGCGGCCCGCTCAGGTGGTCCAAGTGCGCCATCACCTTTAGCACGTCGGACCAGCTCAAATGCGCGGCTACTGCCGGTGCCCTCCCGATGCTTTGCTCGCCCGTCATCAGCAACGTCCAAGTCACCAAGACCCTCATCGACGGTTGCGCAGGGCTCAACGTCCTGTCCGTCGAGACATTCGATAGCCTCCAAGTGCCATATGATCATCTGTAGCCTACCAAGCCTTTCTCAGGAGTGACTGACGGCTCCACCACCCCGATAGGGCAGGTCCGCCTCCCTGTCACCTTCGGCCAGCGTAACAACTACCGCACCGAGCTCATTGACTTCGACGTCGCCCACATCCGTCTGCCATACAACGCCATCCTTTGGTATCCAGCATTGGCCAAGTTTATGGCAGTAACCCACCATGGTTACAACGTCCTCAAGATGCCAGGGAGCGGCGGAGTCATCACGGTCCCCTGCGAAGAAAGAGATGCGGTGTGCTCCCTTGAGCGCGCCTTCCAAGCCGCTGCGATCGAAGACCCTGACAAAGAAGGCACCTTGTACCCTCCTGTAGCCATCCCCAAGAAGAAGAAGCAGCTACTCCACCCAGGGCCTCAGGAGAGCGGCGTCTCTGGCGGCACCACCTCAGGATCCACGCCCGCAGTTGGGGCGCCTCCCTCCCTCACATAGGAAGGCGTGCCCGGCGCCCTCCTCGGGCAAGGCTCGGGGGCTCTCTTCTAGAGGGCCTCAGACCTAGCCAACATCACGAGGGAGGCGCTCGGGCACCATGTGGAGGCGTGCTTCGCCGCACGTTTCCTCCAGAAGGGCACTGGGCGAGGCGCGCCCGGTGTTCAGGAGTTCATCGTCAAGGCGACCAAGGAGCTTCAAGAGGCAAGGACCATACGCGGCGACCGCCGCCCACCACCGGGCATAGCTCCCCATCCTGGCGAGGACAGCGGGCTACGCGTCTGCGTCGACATTCTAGGGCTCAATAGGGCCGCATCTCAAGAGCACTTCTGGCCTTTGCGCGTTGGTCGGTGTGAGGGTCCGCCTCACAGCTATGTTCGCATGCCATTTGGCTTGCCGAACGTGGTTGCCGCCTTCTAGCGCCACTTGCGAAGCGTCTTGGCGGCTCAGGAGGCCAGGCATCACGCAGTCTTGGCGGAGGTGGCGACGGTCCTCAAGGAACCACCCGAGCCCCCGGAGCCTCCTAAAGCTCAGGGCCCTGGTGGCTCGTGAGGAGCGACTCCTTCAGCGCGCACCTTCAGCTACTTCAACACTCCTTCGACAACGGTACCAGGTGACATTTTCCGGTTTACTCAGCTGGGAGCGCCCCTCGGGCTGCATCATTCCCAGGTCGCACGGGCCTGTCCCTGCAACATGGTATCCTTTTGCATGCCTATATTATCCTGTTGGGGGCGCCCCTCGGGCTGCATCATCCCCAGGCCGCATGGGTCCGTCCCTGTGGCATGTATCGTTCTTGCATTTATCTGAACTAGGTTGTCTCCTTGCATGAGTTCCCTATGATTATCACTTGTTACACCTTGCGGCATCCCGCGTTGCTGACCGATCTCCTGTTTACCCTGTGACGAGAGTTCCACATATCGGCATGACACTTGTGCTCGGGTCCTTCCCTGCAACGCTGATAAACCTGAGAGATTGAGCTCTGGCTCGCGGCCCGCTCCGCGCACGTCCCCTCACCAGATCCTCAGTGCATTCGTCTCCTTGCGGAACAATCAGCAGCTGGGTAACCAACACGGTCACGGGCTATGTTCCCTCTTCAGCTAACTTGCAAGAACCTCCGGAGCACTAGCTACAGGTGGTCCCGTTAGCTCATTCCTCCTCTCATGCGATTCGCTTGCGCATGAAATGGGGGGGCTCCTGAGCATCGCGCCTCAGGGGCTCTTACTGACTCTCCAGCCCTCAGCCCCTGGCCTTGACCACGGCATCGCGACCTGGCATACCAGCGGCGGCTGAGTCTTGCTCGAGGGTCGGGACCCGAGAACGCAGAGCATGAGAGGAGGAAGGTTCTAACGTGAGCCTGACCTGGTAGTACCATCGCCACCGACGCACGAGCCGGGCGCGGCACAAGGACTTGACCCAGGAGCGCTAAAGATAAGTCACACAATCGAGCCAGTCCGGCGCTGAGACACAGAATTCCTAGCCCCAGCGGCCTTGCTACGGCAACGCCACCTACCTTTCCTACCTTCATGGAGTTGCTTGCACGCTAAAGGGGACCTCTTGAGCATCGCGCCTCAGGAGCTCTCACCGAACCTCGGGCCGCTCACCTCCTGGCCTTGACCACGGCATCGCGACCTGGCATACCAGCGACGGCTGAAGCCTGCCTGGGGACTGGGACCTGTTAGCATAGAGAGCCAAGCTGCCGCAAGGTCGGAAAGGGGGAACCAAGCCGGAGCAAGATGTGCGAGCATAAGCTTTCATAATGGGGATGATATTAACATGAGAGGCGCTACAGATTCTTTACACACCCCCGTGGGGTTCATCTCGATTCCTCGCAGGGAACAAAAGGAGAAGGCTATCAGAAGCGGTATCTACGGGCGTCGCCGCCGATGTCATCATCAACAGTGGGCCACGGGAGGCCAACGCCAACCCCATCCAGATCAGCGGCAACGACGAGCAGACGCCTCTGCTGCGGTCCGGGCATGACGGGAGCTCAGGGGCACGTAGCTGTTGTCGCTCGTCTCCGGAGTCTCGTCAGGCTCAGGAGAACTTCTGGACTCCCAGGCGCCATCGCTGCTGCTGGAGGGGCCGTCGGCAGGACCTAGGGCGGGCTCAGCACAAGCCGCTCCCCCGTCTTGGCGGCCCCCTCCAGGGCAGCACTCCAGGTGACGGCCCGCCGCATCGAAGACCTTGAAGAACAGCATGGAGGCGCTATCGTACTCAAAGTGGATGGCGAGGGCCCCCTCTGCACGGTAGGCGCGGGCCACCTCCCCCATCCACGGGTCATGAAGATCTTTCCCGGGGAGACGACCTCGACCTCTGCTCCCGTCGTCGGGGCGTCACACTCAGCGTGTTGCAGCCACAGCTCAAGTGGCCCCCTCGGCGGCATCTCTGCGGCGAAGAATTGCGGGAATTGGATCCACGTGCGCAGTGGCATTGCCGCCCACACTACGAGTTCACGCGAGGAGCCCTTGGCGTGGGTTCGTGGAGCGGCGTCGCGCGTCGCCACGGCATGGCCCCCGCGGCAAGGGCGCGAGCGACGCGAGCCGCTGCCTCCCTCTCTGGAGCCTTGCGCCTGGGCGTACAAGGGCAGCGGGTAGCCAGGGGGAGGCCGCTCGTACCAAGGCCTCGTCACCTCCGGCCTCAAGACCACGTCGCGAGAGCGGCCCAACCTCTTCTTTGGCGGGAGTGGCCCAAGCTCTTCGCGGGGGGTTTTCCCCTTCTCAGCGGCGGAGAACCTCCATATCGGCGCCATGGGTGTCACAACAAGGCAGTAAAGCGAGGAGGAAGAGGAAGAAGCAGGCGGAATGGAGGAAGAGATGAGCAACAGGGGCTCCATTCCCCTCCTTATTTATATCCAGGAGTAGGCCAACCGTCGACCTCCACGATCGCAGGTAATGATGGCTTTTCTGCATGCACCAGGGACTTGTCAAGTCGGGCAGTTGCCGAGGCAGCGTGGGAAAGCGGAGACGCCCACGTCCCATCAATCACCATGCGTCAATCAAGGCCACAGGCAGTTGGGGCCCGCGGCGCTCTGCAGTTGCCCCTTGGCTTCGCCTCGAAACCAAGTACGAGGACGCCTTGGGCCCGGGGGCTACTGTCGGCGTCCTGGGAACGGGGGTCCCTAGACTTGCCTGCCTGCGGCCCGCGACATGGCTCCACCAACGGCCTGGTACGGCCCATCTTCATCAGCAAACACTCAAGACCCTCGCGAGGGGCCGAGCCTCGCGAGGCGGACGACACAAGACCTCCTCAGGGGTAGCATCACTAGGCTAGCTCACGACGAGCGGAGAGATCAAGGTGAGGGGCAACTCGCGAGGTTTCCGTGACGTGAGCCATGACGACCAAGGCCAGGCGGGCGCCAGCGGGTGCAGAGTAGCGGTTGCCTCTTTGGTGCTAAAGGGGCAGGTGCAGGCGAGGAGTCCCCAGGCCTCAGGCAAAGGTTTCCATATCGGTGCAACTAGACCAAGACCAGCAGGACGGCAGAATGGAGGTCATCACGGAGCCCACGGCAGCGTCACCACTAGAGTCTTTGGCAGGCGAAGACCACCTTTTGTCAGGATAGCTTGTACTAGCTGTCCCCCTTCAAATTGGCCATTGTGGGATCCTTTCCCGCCTAAACATTTGGGAAGAGGACCCGGGCCTCTATAAATAGGACTAGCCACCACCACAGGAGGCAACTGATCTGGGACCGGATCCATTCTGCCAAGACCATCCTCACCAGCTCATGGAGCTCAAGAACACCTCTCCTCCTGAGGCAGTTCATCCCCTGTACTTGTTCATCCTCAGCCTCCAAGGCAATCCACCACACCACACTGGAGTAGGGTATTACACCACAACGGTGGCTTGAACCAGTATAAACTCTTGTGACCCTTGTTCTTTGGGTTCGGCGGGCTAGGCCTTGGGATCGTTGAGAGTGTGAGCGAGAGGGGAGAGAGATCTTCGTGCGCACCCCCGTGTTCGAACCTCAAGGGTTTTGCCTGAACCCGTAATCCGACATAGTCCCTGAAGCTAGTGGGGTGTCGCGACTGAAATCGAGGAGCCTCAGTAGCTTTCTTCTCCGAGTGATTTGGTAATCTTGCTTCGTCCGCCTTCTGGAGCGGCCGTCTGTTAGGAACCGGACAAGGCTAGGCCGGCTGCCTGGTGAATTCGAATCTTCGCGATGGGGGCCGGTTGGCGAGCTAGCCGGGTGACAGGCTTGCCGACCGTTGCTCGTTCGCCACACGGCGCCAGCAGACAAGGCTGGCCTACCAGCCCACGCGCGTGACGGGTCATCGCCGTAGGCCTGGGCCCACCACTACAGGGCCTCAACACGCGCACGGATCCGCTGCAGCCGAGGCAAACGGTTGCCCTTCCGGGGTGCTTTAATTACATGTCGTTATGGCGTGGAAGGTGCGGGGTCGTGGGGGAAGTGGGCGCAGTTAACCCCCCCCGACGTCTTCCCTCTTCGGCTCCGCCGCTGCGGGCCTATAAGTAGGGGGAGGAGAGCGCGGCAGAACGCATGCATGCTCCCCCCGCTCTCCATCTTCTTTCTCCCACTGCTCTCTCGCTGCCGCTGTGCTGCTGCTCGCCACCGGAGCGCCACTGCAGCCCACCATTGCAAGACTTCTCCGAATCGCCGCGACCTCGTCCTCGCGCCGCTGTCGAGCAACCACGGCTATGGCATGCGGCGGTCGCTCAAGCGACTAGGATGGCTCCAACGTCCACGACGACCATCTTGAGTTCCTCTGCCAAACTCCGTCATCCCGGAGACGAAGGTGCCTTCGCGCGTGCCAACTGCTGATGCGCAGGGCAGTCAGGCTGAAGCGCCACTGGTGCCGCCATCTGGCGGCGAGTTGGTGGTGGGCCGGATTCCCACCCAGCACCCGGTGAGGGCAGCCTCAGCGCCAAGGCCGATGGAGATCGGGGCTGCGAGCTTGTCGGCACCCGATACCGAGGCCACCAGCGCTGCCCCACCAGACTGGACGTCTGGGGGTGGCACGGGTGTCCTGAACGTGGCTGTGCAGGACGTCCTGACCCATTTCAACACCCATGGCGCCACTCTCCAGCAATCCGTGCAGGAGTTCTTGGCAATGCGGACGGCCGTCCGGGTACGCTATTTGCTTCTTATTTTTTAATTCTTGTGATCTTCCGTGGGGGCGCGCCAGCGCACCCACTGGGTGTAGCCCCCGAGTTCCGGGCCAGCTGTTGAGCAGGCGGCTCGGAACTTCAAGGTGAGCTCCGAGTGCTGACTTGCTTTTTCTTCCGTTGTCTTCGTTGCAGGACTACCACAACCTCCGCGCGGCCGCCTACAACTCCCAGTTCCAGGAGCTGACCAAGCGGACCGCCGATCTGTCCGAGAGCCAAAGTAAGCACTTCGTGTTTCTTTCCGCGGGGGCGCGTCAGCGCACCCGCTGGGTGTAGCCCCCGAGATTCGGCCCACTGCTGAGCAGTCAGGCTGGATCTTCCAGCAGCTACTTTCTTTTGGTTGATATTGATGTCTTTTCTCTCTTTTCTTGGCATAGGCCGCCGCTGATCTATGGAAGCGTCTGGGTGAGGTCCAATCCGAGCTCCACACCAGGGAGCAGGAGTGCAGCCAGGCCGCCTAGGAGCATGACCGCCTGGTGAAAGAGCTGGCGGACCAGGCGGAGAAGCACAAGGCGGAGGTCCAGCAGCTCAAGAACAATGAAACTCATCTCAAGGCCGAGTTCGAGACTCAGCGCTCGAACTGGGCCGAGAGGGAGAAGTTCCTGTTGGACGGCTACGGCGATATCAAGGACATGATCAATGGTAAGCCACTTCTTTTGTCGTATAGCCGCCGACTATCG